>NC_051158.1:93635432-93884838 GCF_013339745.2 Dermacentor silvarum
TCCCCCTCGCCCCCACGGCGCTCTCGCGCGTCTGAAGAAGGCGCGTTTGCTCTACATATATGGTCATTGTAAAGGAGAAAGAGACGCCTACTTCTGCAGCCCTTAAGCGAGCACGGCGCAGAACGCGCGTTTGTTCTCCGCCGTGCGTTCACTCCCTGTGAAAGCGCGCGTCCCTCGCGCCCTTTCACTCGCACATACAGCGTTCGGCGGCGCGCGGCGACGATTTCATCTCCAAATGACGTCATACGGAACCTCACGGCGACGGCGACGGCGACGGCGACGCCGACGGCAGAAATCTGCTTTTGAGTGTCCATATAATTGCTATCGCAATAAAACCGTTAGCACGCACGTCAGGCGCTAGCATTATGGCCAACGACGATGAGTAATGCAGTGCATTTCTAGCATAGCTTCCAACGTACCGCCAAATGTGATACCAGCGCACGTGTTAGTGCACATTTGTCTGTTCCGGTGATATGTCAAAGCAATGAATACACCAATGACGTACGCATATGCTCGGCCGCACAGGCATATAGCGCCTGGAAAGGACTGGGTGGGCTCAGAGTATCTGGCGCACATTGTAAGTGAACGAGAAGCTTTAATGAATTCATAGCGCGGGATATCAGTCTGCGAAAAACCACCCGATGTTAGTGATGCAGCCTAGATATGGCGAGAACCTAAAGTGTATCTCAGAATCAGACGACACATAAGGCGCACACCACATACGCGACATCGGTTCATCGCACACTAGCAAATTCTGCGTTGTCAGCTATACACATTACAAGTCTCTGTGCTGTTAGCATGATGCCTTTTATTGCGATAGCAATTATATGGACACTCAAAAGCAGATTTCTGCCGTCGGCGTCGCCGTCGCCGTCGGCGTCCGCCGTCGCCGTCGCCGTGAGGTTCCGTATGACGTCATTTGGAGATGAAATCGTCGCCGCGCGCCGCCGAACGCTGTATGTGCGAGTGAAAGGGCGCGAGGGACGCGCGCTTTCACAGGGAGGGAACGCACGGCGGAGAACAAACGCGCGTTCTGCGCCATGCTCGCTTAAGGGCTGCAGAAGTAGGCGTCTCTTTTCTCCTTTACAATGACCATATATGTAGAGCAAACGCGCCTTCTTCAGACGCGCGAGAGTCCGTGGGGGAGGGGGAGGGAAGGGAGCCGACGTTTAGCTGCGGCACCAAGTGCCTATTTATATCAGAGGCTCCAGCAACAGTCACCAACGCCGCACGCATTTTGAGCTAACGCGGGCAAAACGCCGATGGCGTCGACAACAGTTCTGCGTGTTGTTGCTACCAGAGCCGCTCACCTTACTTCGTATGACATTGCTCTGTTGCTATCGCATTCATTGCTTCGCCCTTAGGGCGAAACTGTGACATTTTTTTGTAATCCGCTTCTCGCTAAAACTGGCATTCATAACCTCTATTTACATGATTGGATCGGCATTTTTCTTTCTTTATTTTACTGCCGCAAAAGTAATGATATGAAAAACAACTGTAAAGACTGTCTTGGCATTGCCGAGAGCGACTACGGAGGTCATATAATGTGGTGAACAAATGCTGAAATATATACACCATGTCTATAATAAACTCTACAAAAAGGCTTTAAAGAAATGTCAGCAGTATATACAATCCCAGTTGGTTATATCAAACGTAGCCCCGTATTAGATAACCGCCTGTACCTCCGCTTGGTTACAGCGTCCACGGGTTGGGCCGAGTTTAACGACTTTTGTCTATAGACGGCAAGTAAACCTAAAGCAATAAGAATGTTACAATATCGGCTGCCCTTTGGTTCATCTCACAGCTTACCGCAATCGGTATACGGTCTGTTCGCTCGAGTTAACATGATATTTGGTGATGTCCCACCCTATAGCCTTCATCGGGGGGGGGGGGGGGGGGGATATAGGAAACCATTAAAAAATAATTTCAATCACATAGAAGTATAAATTCCGCCTCCGTGTGGTTCGCAAGGAAAAATTATCGTCGGGGATGCATTCCCGACTAACTAGGGTGCCGGGCCCAGAGGTTACATGTTAAAAACCAGTGCAATACTGGATGAAACTCGGCGAGCAGACTCTTAAGCACTTATATCTGGTAAAATAATAATTAAGAACTGCGTAATTCAATGACAGAGATGCCATGGTAACCTTTATTGCTTTTCTCTGTAGACATTCTATAAACTGGCAATCCGCTAAAGAATTAGCCAACAGAAAAACGTTTGCATAAAACGGCGTATAGACCGCTAATATAGACAAAAAACACAATTTAACCACTTTCGTCAAGACTAAATTTATAGACGGGGAATAGATAAAAGAAGTAGACACCTTATCAACTTTCGCCTATAAAGAATCTATAAACCGGGCGTATACAAAAATAATCAACACCTTATCGACTGTCGCCTATAGACAGTCCTTAGACACAGAATGAACAGGAATAAATAGACACGGTATCGACTTTGGTCTATACGTAGTCTATAGAGCGGAAGATCACAATGACAAACAACTTATCGACTTCTTTCTGTAGACCGACTATAGAATGGAAGTAGGCAAAAAGAAATAAAAATCTTGTTAACTTTTGTCTATAGACAGTCTATAGACAATGAATGGACAAGAATAAAAAGACCGTATCGACTTTTTTTCTATAGGTTGTCTATAAAGAGGAAGTAGACAAAAATAAATAAACATCTTATCGACTTTTTTCTGTAGACCCACTATAGAATGGGAGTAGACAAAAAGAAATAAAGATCTTATTAACTTTTGTCTATAGACAGTCTATAGACAATGAATGAACAAGAATAGAGACGGTATCAACTTTTTTCTATGGATAGTCTATAGAGAGGAAGTAGACAAGAAAAAACAAACATCTTATCGACTTTTTTCTATAGACTGTTATAGAATGTGAGTAGACAAAAGAAAAAAAATCGTATCAACTTTTGTCTATAGACAGTCTATGGATTATTTATCAACGAAAGAACAAATCTATAGAAAGGCAAAGTTGTCTACAAGAAGTCTATAGACATTCTACAAACTCTTTTTTTAAGGGTGCACGCCTCGTACATAAATCGTTTCGATGTTAGCAATGAGTTCTGTCGCTCTATTGATTCAATGCTAACGCATTACCGTCAACAGTCATCTTGAGATGGATTCTGCATCATTTCTTTAAGTGCGATTAGTCAGCTTCTTAGAAAATTTTAATGCTGCAAAATTTTACATGTTCATTTTAGAGCAGAAGCCGTAATTGAAACGGCGTAGAGCATGCTCAGAGACACCCAATGAAGTTGACGTTATGTCTTACATGGTTCTCTTTTCGGGCTCTCGAGAAATACCACTAAATTTGCTTGCTTTTTTTTCTTTTTTCATTACGTTCCGGGGCAGCATTCCGTCTTCCGCTGCTGGAATAAGCGCAGTGCGCACACATATTATCATTCCTGCTGATTAGCGTTGTGCAACTCACACCATGGTACACATACACTGGTCTGAGAGGAACGGACAGTGAACTTCAAGCTAAGTCTATCTAATCCAGAGTTGCTGAGTGGCAACTCCGCGCTTGAATTGATTCCGGAACAATTCCACATGTTTATACACTCAGAATGAAATGGTAATGGAACGATGGCACCAGTCAGGCTGGAATGGAAATCGAATGGGGGAGCCCGAGATTCCGGGATTGAGTTGAAATGCAATGAGAACATCGTCTTTCAACGCTATACGTTGTCTTTAGAGCAACGAAACCAAACTGGCAAATTTACCATTTAGACTAAACTAGACTTGGTCAATGTATTATGTTTGTCCTATCGGTTCTTTCAATATCTACCTCTCGATTGCTACCTCTGCGAGGGTAATTATAAACAGCACTATATACTCCTTTTTCTTTTTTTTTTTTGCACACTGTCGAGTATCCAGAAGGAGTGATAAGAGGAACTCCGAGAGGTGCCCTACAAAAATTGGTGCCCTTTAATATGCGAGTAGACGTGAAGCAAGTATTATCGCTCCGCAAAAGAAATGAATGCGTTTCGCTTTTACGATAGTCCTCAAAGTTACAAAATAATCTAGCCGAATGCGTGGCATACGCACCAGTGTAAGGTTATTTTCTGCTTTGCCTTAGGCAATTGAGTTTCGAATGAATAAAGTTCTTTTTTTTTAATATTCGATCTTATTTAGAACGCAAGCCTTGCTTGTGTGTCAGTGTGCGATGCGTTCGAGAAACACCTAACATATCTGCAGCTGAAGTGAAGATAACTTCAGTGGTCACAAGCTGGCAGCTGTAGACTGTAGTACGTGAAAACTAGGTGCACTATGAAGTGAGAAATTAGCGTCAGATTTGGCTTAATCCCAACTTGAAGAAAAACCATTCCACTCTGTGAAGGTGGACGGCCAGCTAAGCTGTTTAGCACACGACACAAAGGTGGCACAGAATTTTGGACAAAGGCACGAGCACATTTATCATCTTGATCGGTTGTCATCGTGACGATAGGTACGCGCATACATTCTCGTGTGACCTCTGTTATTATTATGTCGCGAACCGAGGGGTCGCAGCGGAGCGCCAGAACAAGAGGACCAGCTTAGCAGGCTTTCAGAACGGACTAGCGCGTGCCGTGCTTGCGCCGCTGGCACGCGCCGCCCAACTTTATTTTTCTCGTCTGTCGCAGCCGGCCCCAAGGCGCCGGCCGAGAACGCTGACCTTAGCGTTCGCGCTTAGCAGCGTCGGTGGGCGCTACAAGGCCCCCCGCCTAGACGGAACGGCGAAATGGACTCGTCGACGAGGCAGAGATGGGGCTGTCTTGGTGTCGAGCATATCGACGGGTGCGCCAGCGACATCCGCGGGGAGCTCCTTGGGAGGCGTTTCGACGTAGGCTGGTTTGAGGCGGTCCAGCGAAACGACTTCTTCGCGGCCATTCAATAGAATGGTGGCGGACTTCTGGGTCTTGTGGAGGACACGGTATGGTCCGTCGTAGGAGGGTGTAAGAGGAGCCTTGATAGCGTCTCGTCGGAGGAAGACGTGGGACGAGGACTCAAGGTCCGGGTGGACAAAGATGCTGTGGTCCGATGACCGAGGTGGTACGGGGCGTAGGTGCTGAATGCAGTCCTGTAGGCGTTGGAGGTACTGTAGCGGCTGGGGCGAGGGGGCCGAAGAAACGAACAAGTCTCCAGGAAGCCGCAGGGGTGCACCGTAGACGAGTTCGGCCGCTGAACAGCCAAGGTCGCGACGAAGGACGGCACGTAGGCCGAGAAGCACCATAGGAAGGTGGTCGACCCAGTGCTCTCGATCCAGGCGCGCAGTGAGTGCAGCCTTGAGCTGGCGATGGAGCCGCTCAACCATGCCGTTGGCACAGGGATGATATGCAGTGGTACGGCAGTGCTTAGTGCCAAGCAGGCGGTTGAGTGAAGTGAAAAGTGTGCAGTCAAATTGCCGGCCGCGATCAGTTGTCACGATGCTGGGGCAGCCGAAGCGGGAAACCCATGCTGAAACGAAGGCTTTGGCGACCGTTTCTGCAGTGATGTCCGGAATGGGCACGGCTTCGGGCCAACGGGTGAAGCGGTCGATCATTGTCAGAATGTAGCGACAGCTGTGAGAGTGAGGAAGTGGTCCCACCAAATCAAGATGGACGTGGTCAAAACGGCAGCCAGGGGGCAAGAACGACTGTGTGGGAGTCTTCGTGTGGCGGGTCACTTTGGCGGTCTGGCATGCGAGGCATGAGCGGGCCCACTGGCGAACATCGGTGTTGATGCTTGGCCAGACATACCGCTGTGTAACGAGGCGCTGCGTGGCTCGGACGCTGGGATGGCAGATGTCATGAAGTGATTGGAACACCGCACGACGGAAGGCAGTCGGAATGAAGGGGCGAGGTGTAGCCGCTGACATGTCGCACCAGAGGGAGCCAGGCACAAACGGGTGAGGAACGAGTTGTAGACGGAGGGAACGGGGATGGTCACGCAGCGCTTGCAGCTCGGGGTCTTCCATCTGCGCACGAGCTAGACCCTCCCAATCCACAGTCGATGTAGAAGTGCCGAGGGAGGTGATGCGTGAAAGTGCGTCAGCTGCCTCGTTGTCGGTGCCTTTGATGTGCCGGATATCCGTGGTGAACTCCGATATATAGGCCAGTTGACGAACTTCACGTGCGACGTACTTGGAAGAGTTTGTACGGAAGACATACACCAGAGGCTTATGATCAGTTAGAATATAGAATGGCTGGCCCTCCAAGAAGTGCCGAAAGTGCTGGATGGTGGAGTAGATGGCGAGCAGCTCGCGGCCAAAAACGCTGTAGCGAGTCTCGGCAGGTTGGAGCTTCCGAGAGAAGAAACCCAGTGGGCGCCACTCGGAGTTGATTTTCTGCTGGAGAACAGCGCCAATGGCCACACTGGAAGCATCCACCATGATGCGGGTTGGCACGTTAGTTCTCGGGTGTACGAGAAGTACCGCATCGGCAACGGCTTGTTTAGCAGCCCTGAAAGCAGCGTCAGCTTCGGGAGACCAGGAAATCGCAGATGAGGAGCCCTTGGTCGTGCGAAGAAGGTTAGTCAGTGGGTGTAGAAGCTCAGCGCAGTGCGGAATGAAACGTCGGGAGAAATTCACTAGGCCGAGGAACTCACGCAGCTGGCGTAGGGTAGTGGGTGCTGGGAAGTCTTTCACGGCCTGGACGTGAGAGGGCAACGGACGAATTCCCAGCTCCGAGATGTGGTGGCCCAGAAACTCGAGCTCGGAAGATCCAAATACGCATTTCTGGGGGTTGACAACCAGGCCAAATTGTTGAAGGCGTTGAAAGAGTTCCCGGAGGTGACGCTCATGATCTTGTGGATTGGGACTCGCGACGAGGATGTCGTCGATGTAGGCAAATACAGCCGGGAGGCCGCGCGTTACCTCGGCAATGAATCGTTGGAACGTTTGAGCTGCGTTGCGTAACCCAAAGGGCATGCGCACAAACTCAAACAGGCCGAAGGGTGTAGTAATGGCTGTCGTCGGGATATCGGCTGGCTCAACGGGGATTTGGTGATAGGCCTTGACAAGGTCCACCTTACTAAAGATTTTGCATCCCTCCAAATGGCCTGTAAAATCTTGGATGTGTGGAAGGGGGTAGCTATCGTGGACCGTGTGAGCGTTGAGTGCCCGGTAGTCACCGCACGGACGCCAGTCACCCGGTTCTTTCTTGGGCACCAGATGAAGCGGGGAGGCCCAACTGCTGGACGACGGGCGAATAATACCGAGCTGGAGCATGTGCTCGAATTCCCGTTTAGCAACGTCCAGACGCTCACCGAAGAGGCGGCGCGGACGGGCTGCGACAGGTGGACCACGTGTGACAATGTGGTGGGTGACGCTGTGCTTGGGAGGCTGATTTAAATTGCAGGGCCTTGTCACCTCAGGGAAGTCTTCGAGGATACGAGCATACGGGCATGTTGGGATCAGCGTGCGGATGCCGGTGGGAGCGACAGCCGACAGAACGCCAGGGATCGAGAGGCGCGTCTTGCTGTCAATCAGGCGATGGCGGCGCATGCTGACGTCAAGGTCGAAATGAGTCAGGAAGTCGGAACCGAGGATAGGCTGATGGACGTCGGCTACGATGAAGACCCACCGGAATGTGCGCCGCAGGCCTAGGTCGAGAGTGAGGGACCGCAGACCATACGTGGCGATGGAAGTAGAGTTTGCCGCGCGGAGTGTAGGTCCAGGTGACTTAGAAGCGCGGTCACGCTTGGAGGACGGCAGTACACTGACCTCGGCACCCGTGTCTACAAGGAACCGCAGGCCGGAAATGCGATCCATGACTATGAAAAGGCGGCCGGGTTGTAAGGCGAGGTCACATGCCGCCGTCAGTGATCTCGCGGTGCGTTTCCCGACCATTCGCATGGGGACTTGCACTGACGGGCGCGGTGCTGGAAAGTGCGATGGTACCAGCAGATAGGCGAGCGTCGAGGACTGCGCGAGCGGCGACTGGTCGAGGAAGAAGGACGGCGGCTGGGACATGAGGTGGAGCCGCGCTCGTCATGGGAGGACGTCCGAAGGGCGTCGATGGAAACGGCGAGCTGGTCGATCCGGGACTCTAAGCGGGCCATGGTTGAGGACTGTGGCGTTGAAGAGAGGGCGGCGACTGAAGGAGAAGTCGCGTCGTGGATTCGATCAGCGAGCCGGGCGAGGCGGTCGAGGGACAAGTCCTCTGTAGTGGCCAAGACAAGGCGGGTGGACTGTGGTAAGCGCTGCAGGAACAGCTCCCTCAACAGCGCACTGTTCGAGTCGACGTTGCCTGTGCCCAGGAGCTGTCGCATGCTGTTGAGCAGCTGGGAAGGGCGGCGATCTCCAAGGTCCTCGGAGGTAAGCAGCTGCTGGATGCGCGCGCTCTCAGACGCCGTGGTACGTTCTAAAATGCTCTGCTTCAGTTGCTGGTATGGGGCATCACTCAAAGGTGCAGCGATAACGTCCGCCACTTCCTGAGCCACCTCAGGAGACAGGTTGCAAAGCAAGTGGCGAAACCGCGAAGTCTCCGAGGTGATGTTGTGCAGATCGAAGGTGGCTTCGACCTGGGCGAACCAAACCTGCGGGTTGTGGCGCCAGAACGTGGGCAGGCGGAGCTGTAGAGCTGCGACGTCCCGTGGGCGCGAGGTAGCGTCAGGCGGGAGGTTGCCTGAGGGCGGGAGGTTGCTGGGGTCGGTCATCTCTTAGGCCGGAGTCACCACTGTCGCGAACCGAGGGGTCGCAGCGGAGCGCCAGAACAAGAGGACCAGCTTAGCAGGCTTTCAGAACGGACTAGCGCGTGCCGTGCTTGCGCCGCTGGCACGCGCCGCCCAACTTTATTTTTCTCGTCTGTCGCAGCCGGCCCCAAGGCGCCGGCCGAGAACGCTGACCTTAGCGTTCGCGCTTAGCAGCGTCGGTGGGCGCTACAATTATATTAATTTCATCATATTCGCGCATAGTGTGGACTGCCGAGGAGCGACGCGCCTACTAAGAGCAACGGCAGGAAAAGAGAGCCAGCCGAATGCAGTCGTCACCGTCGGGCGGCAAACACCACCGATGAAGATCGTGCCCAAAACGCCCAGCAAACGGCAACGTGTATTTCTGGTTGTTTATATACATTCGCGTGGACGACGGGACCGCCGCCCCGAGGAACCCGAGGAAACTATACAGGCGTGACGTCCGACGGCACCGCCACCACGGGAGAGCGGAAGGAACGGAAACAAGATACGCAAGCGCTTGGAACGCCGACAAAGAGAAGGCGTTGCGAACGTAGATATGGCCGAAGCGGGTCGGCCTTTTCGGCGAAGACCCGATCGTAGTTCATGTCCTTACCCTTGTGCATGGGACCGTTTTGAGTACCAGAAGTGACACGGGCAGTTCAAAGGCACGTTACAAGTCCCGAAGCCCACTACCCGGAGTCCACAGGGGTATGTGTCATTGCGGTTGGACCCTTTCAACACTTTCGTCAGGATCGGCCCACATTTTTGTTGACGCGGATCAAAAATGCACCGAACCCTAGCCATAAACAACTTCGCTTTAAAACGGCAGCTTTCTGGCAGTTTTGTCGCTACGGCAAGGCATTACCTTGCTGGCAAGAGAGTTCTCAGAATATCAGGCGTATGCTGTCGAAGAAATCACTGAGGCGCCTAGTTTTTTGGCGAGTGAATGGCCGCGACTGGTGCGTCTTTTCACGTTATGCGCTGGATCTAACGACTTTTCCTGTATCCAGTACGAGCGGTGATAGGGCGGCCTAAGGGCCCATTCACACTTGTGACTAGGCGAGATCGCACGACCAATTGCGACTGGCGACCAGAACACTACTCAAGACGAACGATGTTCACACTTACAAATGCGACCGACGAGTCGCTAAACCGAAATGTATCCCGATGTGCCGGTCACGTCTGCTTGAAATGTCATCGATCGCCGCGTAAGATAAGCGTCAGCGTATACGGGCGTCCAGTTCCTTCGCATCTGATTGGTTCAGCTGTTCTGCGACTGCGGTCGCGCGACTGAAAAATCGAGCAGTGAGCGAATGGCCCGAAATGGTCGCATTTCGAGAAAATCGACCATTTGCGATTACTTGCGACTGGTCGCCTTGCGACCAACTCGGTCGCGCGACCTCGCATAGTCGCAAGTGTGAATGGGCCCTTAATGTTATGCCAGGGCAGCGGCTAGAATTTTGCGCCGCTCGCAAAAAACCTTCAGAATGCTCCGCAGAACTTCGATGCGTAAGTTGGTGCAAATTCCGAAATTGACCGACAGATTTTGAAGTTTGCCTACAGTTCCCGCATAAGATGCCCCTTATTTTCGCCATATATGTAAAAAAGGTGTCTGGTTCAGCGTGGACACTGTGAAAACCAACCACGCAACACGTATAAAGTATGAAAATCGGGGGAAAATGAGGGTTCACTAATTATGTACCAGCAAATATATTGCTGCTATAATTTAAGTAAGAAAAATACTTACAACATAAATGTATACA
Organism: Dermacentor silvarum; assembly: GCF_013339745.2. Classification (NCBI taxonomy): domain Eukaryota; kingdom Metazoa; phylum Arthropoda; class Arachnida; order Ixodida; family Ixodidae; genus Dermacentor; species Dermacentor silvarum. The sequence goes on from NC_051158.1 coordinate 93,645,853, forward strand.
TATAATGGAGCCACATTTCATGTTACGTAAGATGAGGATCTGACTGATTATACCGATGCGATAGAGGTTTCTGCGCCCGTTGTCTACGAGAAAATAAAGAATACATGATGAGTACCAAACGTGCAAGATTCGTTCGCATGTTCAAACCAAATAAAGGTCGTAGATTTACAAGATATGTCGTTGTGCCTTGCGTATGGCAGACTGCATTAGTCTCATATATCTCGCTTTATGTATTCGACTGCTTAACAATTGCGAATCGACTTTGCTTTTTTCGCAAATCTACTGTAGCCGCAGTCATATTTAACCTGAATGAGCCTTAAAGGGGCCCTGAACCACGCCTCGGGTTTGGTGAAATAACATAGTGCGCGGCTAGCATACACTGTTGTGAACATCTCAGCCAAGTTTTGTTGTCGTATGCGGTCCGTGGAACGCGAAGTCACATTTCTCTCAAACGCTCCCGTTTCAAAAGACCCCATGATCCTCGCTCTTTTCTGTGTGCTTTATTTCGTAATAAAGCCCACTCCAATACACGGCTTCTATTGGTCGCTGTGGTCGGCTACACCGCGGCCGCCGCGAGGTGCCGCCACGAGTTCAGTGGCTAAGCGCACTGCGGCTCTCTGAGGACAACCGCGTTTGCCTTTCGTTTAGCGCTTCGTAGGCACCAAAATCGTAAGTCCAAAATGAAACTTGAGCTGCACACCATGGTGACGTTTCCGAAGCGGAGTGTTGTGGCTCCACCCGACTCCGCCGTAGCCTTCGCAGTGCAAGGCATTGAAGGAGGAAGGGCGAGCACAGCGATGGCCGTGTTTGATTACCAATAGCTCCGCTTCCGCTGAACGCATTGAAGTACTTTTTGCAGCAAAGTTATTCTGAAATAGCTTATTTTCACTTCAAATGTATTTTGCCACTTTGATAAAAAGTTGTTCAGGGCCCCTTTAAGTGACTTTCGTATTCTACTGCGGGGGTGCTTGTGGTTTCTGGGAGGGCTTCCTTGAATTATGTATTTTAATGCGTATTGTCTCCAAAACACTTAATGTTTGCTCCTTACAAAGAGTGTTTGAAATCCAAGTTAAACTGCTAGAAATGTGTCTTCTATGTTCCTATCTCACGGCGGCTGTACATGCTTTATAATTTGCCACCGCAATTTAACAATCATTCAGCTTCAGTAGAAACTGTACCTTGCTTTATATTATTCCAGAGTACGTATAGAGCAAAATGTAGCTCCAATGGGCATGGAGAAACACCGGATATTCTCGAACAGCGTATAAAACCTTTGAGTCCAAATAAAGAACAAGAGCTGTTCCGTAAGGCTACTACACCCAACAGAAATTCGCTTGCAGTACGCCGAAAAACGACGCACGCGACGGCACTGAAGAAAGCGTTTCGGCATTTGATCAAACTTTACACGTCATTCAGGCACTGCCGTCAGTGGGTGCAAGGTATGTCCTCGCGCACAATTATGAATTCTCTCCTTTCGCAGTGCAAGATAGGTATAAATGTGGGAAACTTGCTCTGCGTTTCTGAAACTCGGTAACTACGTTAACCTCGGGGTTCTCTTCGCAGTGTCGCTAACGTTGCACACAACGCACACGAAACAGTGATATAACGTAGACTCCGCGAAGTCACTGCCAAAGTCTAAGGTTAAAGTGAGAGACGGGTCGTAACTTTAGCGTGGTTGCGCCAGGTTACCCTTCTCTCACCCGGGACTGCACCCACTTTCTCATTTAGCACCTTCTAATCACGAACACGAGAGGGATACTATACGACAAGAATTTGCACCAATGAGCCTCGCTGTGTGCAATCGAACTTCACAACAACTTACCCTGTTACTCCGTAAAGTGCACGCAGTTACCGATTCGAGAGCAGTTTATAGAAGCCTTAACACTGGCTGCGGAAATTACCTTCGCGACGTCGTAAGCCATCAACGACGTCACGCTGATGCATGTGACCACAGCCTATTGTATCTAGTTTATTCCAATAAGAACTGAAATCACTTGTAAACTGTCTACGTATGCACAGTCGATAGAAGGCCGTCATCTCGAGATGCGGCGCAGCTTGCGGAATGACAAATACGTACGCCTAGCAAGTGTCACTTGTACCCTTTTCCCTTCCCCTTCATTCGATCTCCAGTCCGCTCGGTGATCAAAGCACGGAGAAAAGTAGGCTGGAAATACCACGGCTGCTTCAGGCTTGAAGTCGACACTGCATTTCGGGCAGCCACTTGCCGGGGCGTGCGACGTCCTATATGCCGTACTGTCCGGCCAACAACAACCCACCGTCCGGCGCCACATTCATGTACAGCTCAGCCGGCGTCACGCCGGTGGGCCGGCGACCGCGGATCATGTTGCGACGCCGACGGTAGGCCTGTGCGACGCGCGGCGGGTGTGTCTAGACTTCCAGCCCGATGCTACACACGGTGCGGTGACAGTGGTGCAGGTGGCGTTCGCCGCAGCCTGCTGCGGCATCGAAGTCGACGCGGTGGCGTTGTTTATGCGTCGCCAAGCGGCGCTGCGGTTGGTACGCAGCACGAAAGCGACGCTGAGCACGACCGAGAAGAGGAGCACGGCGGCCAGCAAGGCCACGGCGAAGCGCAAAGCGTTGGAGTCGGGAGAACCCCGATCTGCGTGGCCAGCAGCACAGCGTGCGGGCCGCAGGCCGTCTCCTTGGGCTCCTACTTCGGGCGTTGGTGGCGGAACGGCGGCTGCCGAAGTGCCACGGCGTAGGATCGCCGGATCAGCTGCGGGCTGCCCATGCGGCGGAGCGACCTGGCAGGGCGAGTTGCGTGGAGTGGACGGATACGGCGCGCTTTTATCGCTCGGAGCCCCGGAAGCAAGCCTAGGAAGCGCACTTGCAGCCTGTGCCGCCATGATGACGCTCAGTTGGTTCTTCTTCGTCTTTGTTATGCCATCGTACAAGCCGAAAAAAAAATAACGCGCTACTGCTTTCATAGAAATCTCGTGCAGAAAACGAAAGGCGGTTCTCCACCCCAACGAGACAAGTGCCGCTGTACATGTCCTATGGAAAGACTAGTGTATCAAATGAATAAAAAAGATCTTTATTCGTTGGGCAGAATTCCCTACGGGTGCAAGACCCGTGGCACATCCTTTCGTTTAGTTTTGTTTTCCTTTACTGATGGCGCCTAACCACCGTGGGGGATTGGCCAAGATTTGGATGGTGTTGGAAAAGAATAATAAAAATAACTTTTCTGTTGGAAATATTTGAAATATTCAGAAAATCAGTTTCAGCTGGCAACTAAAGATTATCTATGGTTCAGCAAGCATCCCTGTTACAGTGTCCAAGACAGGAGCTCGAGCTCCCAAAGAAATAATGACCAGAATGGAAATATTTATGCGAATTTGTCTCAACTGTGCTTCTGAAAGGTTCTTTTTTAAGGATGAAAAGCGGCGACATATTAAAGAGGAAGCTTTAGCTCGGAACCTCCTATCTAAATACGAGGGCGAATCAGAAAGAATCAGAAGCTCTGCCCTTAATCTTTTAGCCAAATTATGGCTGTAAATGCGAAGTTCACATATCCGTTCCCAGCGGTGGACGTTTTTTGGACCGGCCCGGCCTTATCTGCCGGTAGCTCCGCGGCACGGCGCTGCTGTCAGTTGTTGAAGATGGCGGTTCTACTTCACACGTCCACGGCGTACGAGCAACTAAGTGCGATTGGTTTTCTATGGAGAAATTAAGGGACGAACGCCCATCGTAATCCACAGGGAAATGCAGCCCACGTATGGGGAAAGGTGTCTCGCGTTGAGAAGTGTGAGGTGGGGGTGTCGTTATATGGTGTGATGAAGCCAATACAGCCGTCCGACAGTGGTTCCACAATCAGCCGGACGAATTCTACCACAGGGGCATCTCAAATTTATTGCTACGATGGGACAAATATCTGAACCAATGTGGTGACTATGTGGAAAAATAGTGTAACCTACGTAGAATAGTACGGATATTTGTAATTACCTGGATGTACCTTATTTGGCTCATAAAAAATACGGACAAGGACTTTCTGATTCGCCCTCGTACATGGGAAAGCAGAAGCCGTTTTTCTCGGCAACCACGGGACCGAATTCCGTAAGATTTCATTGCTACATTTCAAAGAAAAAATTTGACTTGGATGAATGTAGGAAACACATTTTTGATTTCGGCCCTAGACTTCTTCATAAAAACTGTTGAAAACTGCAAAATTTAGAAAAACAAAACTATAATGTTTACAGCTCTCTAGTTAAGCAATAAAAAACGATATCGCAATTCTGCAAACTGCATTTATTAATCACATCTGAAGCGGGCCAAATTTACTTATAATAGACCCCTGTGAAATATTTATTTCATTTGTGAATATGAGTTTTGCGAAATTCTTGTGAGCATTGTAACGAATCCACGTGAGCTGTAAATTATTGCACCAAACGTGTCCACCAAACGTGCCCACATGCTTTAACGAATCAAATTTACAGAATTGCGATACTTGTTTTTGGTGCAGAACTACGAACTTGTAAACGTTGTGGTTATATTTATGGCAGTAGTCGCTTCTGGCTGCTCTCTGCGAGGAGGTAACACACGTTGGCAGTTTCAGTGACGGTTACTGCGGGCCTAGGGCGACTTCTTCGCTTCTCCTGGTGAGCGATGCTCGTCGTGATTGCCTCGGCAAAAATTCCTTCGATTAACAGTTTTCCCGGACTGCCACCAGTTTTGTAGGCTCGTTTCTCGGCTAGCTGACTAATTTTATTATTATTATTATTATTATTATTATTATTATTATTATTATTATTATTATTATTATTATTATTATTATTATTATTATTATTATTATTATTATTATTATTATTATTATTTTGCTGCGTGCAATGGGAAAAGATGACATCTTGCTTCTCATAAGACGCTGCCTACCGATGGAAACAAAATTATATCGACTGAATTCTAATTTTTGTGTCATCTCGGACAGTCATGCTCTGGAATAGCTGCTAACATGTTTTTTTACCATGGGTCATGCTAAGAGAGACGCTTAGGTGTGTAAACAGTGCCGAAATAATAAGATACTAAACAGCGGCACAGACAACTGCTCTTGAGGAAAACGGGTGGTTCAGAGCCATCACTGTTTCATGAGCTAAGGGAAATCAGAAAAAAGTTTGCAATATTTGGCGGTTCTGCTTAAGAAGGTTGATTCTCTCCTGTTGATGCAGGAAGAGTTCACGGCGGTATACAAATCAGTTACGGAACTCGAAGGATCCGTGTCGTTTTTGTCCCAGAAGTACGATTCCGTTTTGAAACAGCAGCAGGATATTCATGAACGTCAAACGTCTGATGGGGCTAAACTGGAACCTCTGAAAACAACGGTGTTAACTCAGACAGCAGTAAAACAAAAACTAGAAGAAAACCAAAATGAAAGTCAGCAGTACAGCAGAAGAAAGTATCTTGAGATTCACGGTCTGCCAGTGAAAAGCGATGAAAGCTTAGCACAAACAATCACGCAAATGGCAGCAAAACTGGAACTGTCTGGGTTATCATCTGACGACATTACGGCCGTAAATCGCTTGAAAGTCAAAATCTGTGGGACACCGGTGGTCCTGGTGCGCTTTACATCTGTAATTTTGAAGGAAAAATGGTTTGAAGCGCGTGGGAATCTGAAAAACTATGTGAAGGTGTATAATTTCCAAAGATCTACTTGAATGATAACTTAACCAAAGCTAACCGTGATCTCTTCTGGAAAGCCAGAACGAAGGCAAAGAAGGAGGGTTATCAGTTTTGTTGGACGAAAGGAGGCAAGGTTTTCGTGAAAAAAAGAATGAAACAGCGTCTCTTGCAGGAATCGGTAAACAAGAAGACCTGAAAAACATTGTTTAGCCAGCGTGCCTTTTTCTTTCAGCCAACTACAATACTTCAGTTCATTTAAAACAGAATTTCGATGCAATTCTGATCAAAGTTTCGCCGTTGTGAGCGTTAACATTCGAAGTCGGCGGAAATACAGGGAAGAGTTTAAGTTTCTGGCTGGTTCTGCAGCTGGCTTTGTGGACGTTTTTGTATTAACAGAAATCAAGGTTTCCCAGGCTTGCCTTCATACAGCTTAACTTACAGGGCTTTGCCGCCGATTTTGTTACACGAAGCGGGCGTCGTGGCGGAGATATTGCTCTCTTTGTAAACGACAACTGTGAAGTTTCTTCGGCTCATGCTTCTTTTGTACATGCTGAATCTGCGATGGCCAAAGTTTGTAAGAGGTCATTTTCTGTGCATATCTTATCGGTCTATCGACTGCCCTTATGCCGCCTTTCTAGGCTTCTTGTAGAGCTTCATGAAACGTTACGGCAGTGGAGCTCAGTGGGCCAATTCTGTTTGATCGGGGACTTTAATTTCAACATTTTGTGCCCTGAAAAAGTATCTGATTTATCTACGTTGCCTTCTTCTGGCCTGGAATGTACAATTGGAGAATGTACAACTAGAGCGGAATTAGTTAATAATAACCTAGTGCAGTCCTGATTAGATCACATAGCGGTCAGAGCTCCCACCTGTTCATTAAGGTATTGTGCTATTCTACAAAGTTTGGCTGACCACTACTTTGTAGCATGCCGTCTTGTATTACCGGACGCGCCTGGAACGCCGTCGGTCGGAACTGTATCTGGGCAGCGCAAATGCCTTGTCTCTATGGTTAATCAATTCAAGCTTGATAATCTTATCGTTTCGTTTGACTGGGCATCTTTAACCAAAGAAGATTCGTCGGGCAAGGTGTATGAGAGGTTTAGTACGCAAGTGGGAAATGCTGAATTATGTTGCACACAGTTGGTAGCTAAACCGATAAGAAAGGGGCACTGCTGCATGAATACGGAAATTTTTGGTGCGATTTTGTATCGAGAAACCTTGTGGAAACGCTGAAAAAAAATATGAGAAACCAAGCACTGCGATTAGAATACAAGTCGGCAAGAAATAGAGCTGTTGCTCTCCTGCGTGGCGCCAAACGCCGCCGCGCCGGTACTTTGATCATAAACTCCAGTGGTCTTCGAATAATCTAAGCATAACATGATCTTTGATAAAGCATCTCAGAGGGGTGAGTTCCAGTAAACGGTCTGTTTTCGATTCTTTCAGCAACCTCCCACAGCAGTGGCTCATGCTTTCAACAGGCCCGTATAGTGAAAGCGCCTCTAAGCGCTGTTTCTCTATCCATAAACAATCGGTCGTTAACCGAGAACTTCGAGGTGTAATCTGGAAGGAACTCGTTTCAGTTTCCGTCCTAACAAACCAACTGCATATGATGGAATATCATTACACATCATCCGAAGGCATTTCAATGTTCTGTAAGATATTATCTTTCATATAATGAATGGGTTTTTGGAAGGTGACGAAATTCCGGAATGCCTAAAAACTGCAGTTGTTTTCCTAATGCACAAAGCAGGGAAGAAAGATAAGATTGAAAGCTATCGGCCAATTTCTATCTTACCCGTTACTGCTCAGGTATTAGAAAATTTTCTTTTCCACACTATGGCTTCTTTTCTTATCAAATTTTCTATCCTGACTGATCGCCAGTTTGGCTTTGTTTCTGGGCGTGGTGGTACTGTTGCACTGCTTGAGGAATTTTCAGATGAACTGTTCTCGGCATTCGATCAGAATCTTTTCACGTGCGCTCTCTTTTTAGATGTAGCGAAAGCGTTTGACACCCTGAACCACCAAATCTTGTTAAATATACTGTATTTATTTTGGGGATTTCCTGGGCCCTTTTACAACATTTTCGAAAATTGCTTGAGCAACTGATTTCACGTGGTCGCTACTGATGATAAGGTCGTTTTCAGTTCTAAGTTGTCGCTGAATGCTGGTGTTCCTCAGGGGTTAATTTTATAGCCATTGTTGCTTAACATCTTCGTTAAGGACTTTCCATTGGCAATTTCCAAATGTTCTGTGTTCCAGTATACGGACGACACTGTTTTCTTTCTTACAAAATGCCCACTGAAATGTTGCAAAATTATGTGTACGTGCTTTGGTTCACTAACAAAGGAATGGTTACCAATGCCCAAAAAACAACTTGTTTGTTTTTGCTCTCCACTCAAGACTACTGTAATTAACTTGCATCTCTACTTACAAAGTCGAACTGTGTTTATTGTAAATGTGCGCCTATTGCATACGTGGAGTGTTAAATATATTGGAATATTTTTGATAGTAACTTATCGTGGCAACATCACTTGTATCTTGTTTGCTCAAAACTAGACCAGCCTGTTTGTATTGTTCTGCATTTTATGGGCGGCAATAAACATTATTATTATTATTATTATTATTATTATTATTATTATTATTATTATTATTATTATTATTATTATTATTATTATTATTATTATTATTATTGTGTTCAATGCCCACCTTCGCTCCCTTGGAGTAACAAAAGCCGATCTCGAAATCTATGCTATTGTACATGTATTGTATCCTACGTGTAGCAGGTGTTGTACCTGAGGTAGTGCGTTTGATACCGAACGGCTTTTTGACTTTTTGATGGTGGCAAGAAACCAAAACGCCAAAATTTCTGAGATTTCAAAGCACATGAAAGTACACAAAAATCAAAGCGGAGCCCGCGATTTGACACTGATGTCACCAGTGTCAATGCCTGCTACCTGCATATATTAACCCAATTTGTGAATCATTAATTGCCCTCTAATTACAGTGTCAAACCACAGTGGCTTGGAACACATCCTGACATCGCCCTAAAACGTTCCTCCAATTATATACCTCGTATGGTCTAAGTATCTATACTCGGAACGGGCAAATGGACCTGGTCAGGAGCATTTTAGGATTGATTAGTGCAAGACATCCTAGGATGTACGAAAGTCCTGATGCTGACATCCCGCCGGCTTACTGAGGATGACGTACGTTGCGTGTCTGGGACGCAAAAAAAAACGAGCAAAGAAAAAACGAACGAATATAATAATGAGGAAAAAAAAAAAAAGGCTGCCGAAACCCGGGATCGAACCAGGGACCTTTAGATCTTCAGTCTAACGCTCTCCCAACTGAGCTATTTCGGCCGGTGTTCGCAATAGCGCTAAATCGCAAACTAAACAAACAACTGCAATTGTGTGTGCACGACTACACTTGTTTAGCATTTTCTTATGTGTTTATCAATACCACAAGCCACAGGTGGTTGGCGAAAATACATCAGCGTTCGTAAATATCGCGAACGGTGGAATGTCAGCATCTCCGTAGCGGCTGCGCTGGCGTATCGCGCGATCGCCACACGCCGATATACGTTTCACTTATGCACATTCCTTCTGTTATCAACTTAATAGAACATTCGTGGGAGAAGGAAATACTGAAGCAGTGTCTGCATATAAAACTACGTGAGCGTCGTAAGTCTTGTCAGCAAAGCGAATGTGATCACTCCGCGCAAGAGCTGGTGAGCTTGCTTAAGTTGCTTGATATAAGTCGAAACGACTTCAAAGCTCATAACCGCCTCACTTTACTTTTCTTCAAGGCTTAGTACGACCAACGCCCCGATTTATGTTCGTACACTGGTTTGTACATACATCATGAAAGCCACAAATGAATCCTCTGCGCTGTGAAAGCCCCATCTACGATGCACATACTGACTGGTGGCGGCACCTGCGCGTCTCTCAAGAAAACAAGCACTGCTCGGCGTCGCCTCAGAAAAGAAACAACGCGTGGAGTCGCGTTACGTTTTAGATCTTAAAGGCCATGCTAGAGAGTACTAGAGCCATGCAAAGAACATGCAACGTTAGCTGTTTACGTAGCCTTCGAGATATGCTACGCATGACGACAGGAAAAAGAGTAAGCATTTTGCCATCTTTGAGGCCAGCACAACTACTTGCTCGTTATGACAGTAAGCGATAGATGGCAGCATGCATCTGCGGCTTGGCAATGGACACGGAGTAATTTATGTTGAATTCCAATGGCAGATCGCGAGCGCTCGGCCAGATCACGAACGGAGCGCGTCGCTCCGACTCGGATCGCTCCCAACCAGCTCGCACCAAATCTGCGAATGGAATGCATGCGCTCCCGCGGGGGCACTTAGTACACGGAAATGAATTGAGAGGGCGCTGAACTAGAGGTAAAATAGAGAGGAGAACAACAACTTGGTGGCGCAGCCCACCACACCGCTTCAAAAGAGATGCTTATAGCATCCATCCATTCATGTGCATCGTCCCAGGATTCTTTGGGTTTGTTTTCCTTCTGGTATTTCGCGCGAGCATCGCGCGTGTTGGCGCGCTTGTTGGCGCGCTTGTACCACCTTGGGCTGTATGGTACGTCGTCGTCCGAGTATCGCCGAACGACATCCTCGACGAACCCAATCACTTTAGGCCTCTTTGCAGACAGGCGAAACATCAAATCAAACGCCCGTTGACACACAGCAGCGTCACATTCACTGTCGGTGTCGGTAGAATCATCACTGGACTTGGAACTTGTGTCCGAGTCGGAGCTGTCACTATCTAGTAGCATGAACAAAAGCGCACGGCGCGTCGCAGCATCCATGCGGTCCATGTTTTCCATGTCTACTGCCCGCGACCGGAAACAGGCGACCATGACAGGAAGCAGAGGCGGGTGAAGGAAATACGTCACGCGGACTTCCGGTGAAATCCGCCGATTTCGGCGGAGCAGATATTTTTGCTCCACAGAGCGATCCGGAATCGGCGGCTGGTCCCAATCTGCCATTGGAACACACAACTCACGCTCCCATTCTGCCATTGGAATAGACTTGCTCCACACAGAGCAGAAATACTTGATCTGGATCTACCATTGGAATTCAACATTAGTCGCCCTGTTACCCGCTGTTCATTTCGCAGCGTGGAATGCATGGTCCCGATACGTGAAGTTGCACCACGAGATGAAGAAAGCATGTGGCCAGGATGTAACCTTTACGTCCGCTTGCTACAAAAAGTAAAAAAGTGCCATGACACCATCATCAGGATCATCTCGATTATTACGTAACGTTGGGTCAGTGCTGTTCGCTTTGGCACCTCGTGCGAACCCACGTGCGTAGTTGTTTGCATAATACAGGTCTATATAAAAATATTTAAAGAAGTGACAGTTCGGGGAAATTGCAGATGAAGCTCCTGTAAATTCACCTGTAGCGGAAGTATGAGTGAGTACTGACATTGCCTCCTGTACTGAGTACACGTTGGCTGCCTGAGTTCAGAATTATTGGGTACTGACACGATATTTTCGAGTCAAGCCTCACTGCGCCCCAAAATATTTTTATATTTTTCAACTGCCAGTTCCGGTTTCGTTTCCACTTTGTAAATTACGAGGTTTTACGTGCCAAATCCACGATATATGATTATGAGGTACGCTGTAGTGGAGGACTCCGGAAATTTGGACCACCTGGGGTTCTTTAGCGTGCACCTAAATCTAAGTACACGGGTGTTTTGTGGCCGGGATTCGATCCCGCAACCTCGTGCTCAGCAGCCCAACACCATAGCCACTGAGCAACCACGGCGGGTGTAATTGTGACGTCATGACGCACTATGTGCAAGGCCAAGGTGTGTGGACAGCGCATGTGCAGATTATTACGAGCAACTCCTCTCATCGCGTGGCGTTTTCACACACACAAGAGCACGTAGTCGATTTCAGACCGATCTTTGACAGAAGCTTGCCGGGTAGTCTAATCTAATACAGTTTGAACACGGCCTGTGCAAGTGCGCTTATTCTGCCTGTACAATATTGTGCAACACTCCATGTTACTGTACAGCACTGTACAAGAACTGTACACAGAACGTGGAGGCTCCAGCCCCAGTCGAAAGCACACTACAACACATTGCTTGCGCAGAAAACAGCTCATCGGACGCACTCATTAAGTGTGCGGAGGCTTCAGCATGCTCCCAGACCTACCAACCATTGCTGCGCCGCGAGCCTACATAATGCAGTAAAAAACTAACCAAGTACCTGCTGCAACGAGTAACAACCAATCCCTAGGGAAAATTCCAATAGAAAGCACTGTTGGTCTTATACGAAATATTACAGCGAAAGCTGTATATGGCTAGGCGAAACGAAAACCCGTTCGACCTTTCGCTAAACGTCTGTCTGTTACGTCTTCTCTACGTCACACCTAAGCGCGCGCGCCATTGGCATCGCCGTTAGTGACGTCGTTCCCAGTGTCGCACCTGCTCTGCCCGCATCGCCGGCTCCTCGGCTCGCCGTTGTCGCATGCGTTCGATATCTCGAGTTAGCTAGGCGTCGTGGTTAGCGCAAGCACCCGCGATTGGCGCTTGCGTTCCACTAGAAACACAAACATGTAACCAATAATTGAGAAACGCTTTAATACAGCGTCGGGATTAACCCACTGCTAAACACCGGGGTCGCACGTTTCAGCTTCGCTGGTTAACTATCTGTACAGAGTGCTTGGGCGGTGTTTTTATACTGAGGTCCAATAGCCTACAGTTCCCATAGCAGAATGTACAGGTCCCATAGCAAACTGTACAGGTACCATAAAGATTTTCTGCCAGTCCTGTATCATGGCAATACACTGTTCTAAAAGGCAAATAAACTGCTTTATGGGTATCAATTGAAGCAATAGAAGTAGTGATATAAACTTATATTATATTAGACTTATATTAGACAAATAAAATGCTTTATAGGTCTCAATAGTTGCAATAGAGGTAGCGATCATGATTTAAACTTGTATTGGTAGTATTGTTGGGCAAGAAGCCGACCAAGCAGTCTCGCTTAACATCGAGAATAAAGGCAGAAAAGAAGTTGCTTTAAAAAAGGGTTTATGTGTTCTAAGCTGTTTATTTGTTGTACTGAGGATATTTAGGTACCGTTTGTTGTTTCACTCAGTAATTTCGTAGTGATGAGAGCTGGCCGCCAGCACATCTGTAGGGGTAGAACAGATGGGGCTATATATATATATATATATATATATATATATATATATATATATATATATATATATATATATATATATCCTGGTTCACATGGCAGCAGTGACGCGAACAGCACGGCCAGCTGCTCATGTGGCCTTTCACTTTGTACTGCAGATTGGTGTCTTTACGGTTTTATGATTTGCACTACAGTATTTAGTGAACTGTCGTGCCACTGCTGCCACTGTGGAAACACCACTGTGATACCTACATTTGCTCTGTCTTTTTTTTTTTTTTTTGGTACCTGATTACATGTGCCGCATATCGGCGCACGCTTCAAAGTGCCATGGCTAAAATAAGCTAAGAGCTAGTTTCCGTGCTTGAAGATTTGAAGAAAGAATTAAGGGCAGAATTCGAGGCTTTCAAAGATTCATTTGAGCGCGACCTGCGGAATGAACTCAAGGAAATCAGATCCAGTTTATCTTTCATGGACAAGAAGTATGATGATTTTCAGGCCGAAATAAAGAAAGTTCTTGAAGAAAAAAAGCAACTGAAAGGTGAAAGCATACATCTCAGAAAACAATGTGACATGCTTGCTGCTCAGGCCATGACAAATGAAGGGCGTTTTATACAGTACGAATAATACTCCCGTAATGCCAACGTTGAAGTAAAGGGAATACCGATTGAAGCAGACGAAACGTTGACTAAGATAATATCAAAGATTGGTAACACAATCGGTGAAGACATTACCACCGCAGATATTGATGTACGCCATAGAGTCGCCTTCCCTGGCAACCCGTCGGCAAAGAACATACAATAGTTCAGTTCGTTCACCGACAAAAGTGGAACGCTGTTCTCGACAAGGCCAGAAAAAATATATATTCTCATGTGAGGACTTGGTTTTGCAACAAAAGCGCCTATATACATGAATGACCATTTGCGTCCGGGTCGTAAGCACCTGCTTGCACAAGCCATGGATCAACAAGAAACGCGATTCAGACTGGAAATTTGTCTGGGTCCGCGGTGCATGGCTAAAATCTGCGCGAGAAAAAGTGAAAGTAGTCGCGCAATAAAAACTTCAACACAGCCCCATGTGGCTAAAATAACCTAAAAATTCGAAAGCTCAACATGGATTGTCGCAAGCTAGTCGCGCCACGGGCGCTAAAAGCACTCATAAGTGACAATAGTTTAAAAGTGCTTCACATGAACTGTCGCTCGGTCAACAATAAAACTGACCAGCTGCAGTGTCTTTTTGACGTCTTTAATTTTGATTTTGACGTTATTACGTTTAGTGAGACTTGGTACGGCAGTGAATCAAGTCATTTTGTATTACAACACTATACAGGGTGCGCGAGGTATTTGAGAACACTATATTTCTTATCGCCATAGACACCAGCAGGCTCATCATATCTATCTAGGCGTGCGGCTTCTTGTTGGAAAGGAGGTTTTTTTTAAACCTCCTTGCTTGTTCGCTGACCCCTTATCATTCATACTGCGCAGTTTGTTCAGGTGGACGCAAGAAATGAAACGCCATGCAGTCCTCGTCGCACTGGCCACACACCACAGCGACTTGGAAATTACCACCTTTCTAAACGTATAGCGAAGTCTTTCGTTTACAAGGTGCGCACAGTACTGATGTGTTCTGGCGGTGACGTGGCATCTGTGGCGCAGAAGGAAAAGCGCAGTCAGCGGTCAGACCTCATCAGAACGCCTGATTTTCTCCGGCGGCTGCAAGTCACCGTGAGTGACGACCCAAGGAAGTCAATGCGGGCCATTGCAAAGGAGTTCCAAGTCGCAGAGTCGACTGTCAGGCTCGCTGTGCACAAGGCCTTGAGGTAGCATTTCTATGTCATGAGGAGGGGGCAATTCATATCCGATAAAACTCGGAAGAATCGTCTGCTCCGGTACAGTGGCTCCGGTCCAAGCGCTTGCTAAGCAAGCTGAAGAGACCTGAGGAGCCTGGAATGATCTGGTTTTCTTCAGATGAAAAGAACTTTGACCAAGGCCAAAAAGTTAACCGCCGTAACGACAAGTGGCTTTGCGCAAGCGCTGATGAGGTGCCTTCAGTGATGCACACAAAATTTCCGTCGTCTGTGATGGTGCTAGCCGTCGTCAGCAACGAGAGTGACGTAAAGCTGCCACCGTTTTTAACAGCGAAGCTAGCGAAGCTGTTTAGAGGTAGTCCGCTGGTGTATGCCGAGAACTCCTCCGCCTGGCGATGACGTCACGGGCGTCGCCTAGCAACGGAGCGCCACCTCCTCGCCCCGCCGATGATGATGATGATGATGATGATTTATTGGCATCCCCTTTGAAACGGGGTGGCGACTAAATAGTCACCTAGCCTGCTTGATTTAATCAGGTATACTACACATGTTCTTTATCTAGCATTTTTGTATACCTCTCATCTTTCTATTTCAAAAATTTAGGTTGTACCGCTGCCTATGATTTTAAGAGATCAGGTGGTATCCATCTTTTCCCTGCTTTTTTTCCACCAGTACTCTAATCGTCTCTTGCTGATCTCTACGGCTGATCTGTTTATGTTTCCTTCCACTTTAAACCCAAGCGCTTCTGGGAGTTGCACGTTACCTACGGTTCTCGCTGGGTGGATCCCGTCGCATTCCATTAGGATGTGCTGAGTGGTCTCTGGATCTTTACTGCAGCGTACACATGTCTCATCTAGTTCCGAGTATTTGTTCCGATATGTTTTCGTCCTTAGGCAACCGGCTCGAGCCTCAAATAGCAAGGCACTGCCCTTTGTGTTATCGTACAGATTTTCCCTTCTAATTTCTTTCTTCTCATTCTTGTAAATCTCCATTGTCCTTTTCGTTTCCATTCTTTGCATCCAAGTCATGGTCTCGATTTCTCTCACTTTCTTTCTGATGACCCCTGGTTGTCTATTTACAGTTTCGATTATCCTGTACTTGGTTGCCAACTTCCTTGACCTCTTCCTCCATTCTGTGTCCACGCTTTTCATGTAGAGATACTTGTGCACTTTAGCCGCCCATTTATTTTCATCCATGTTCCTGAGCCTTTCTTCAAAACTAATTTTGCTTTGTGCTTCTCTGACTTCAAAAGAGGCCCAACCCATGTCTCCATGCACTGCCTCATTTGTCGTATTACCGTGTGCTCCCAAAGCCAACCGGCCTACTGATGTTTGGTTAACTTCCAAACCCGCCAATATATCCGATTTTAAGCATATAATGGCATTTGCGAATGTTAGCGCTGGCACCATTACTCCTTTCCAGATTCCACGCAACACCTCATACTTATTGTGGCCCCACAGTGCTCTGTGTTTCATTAATGCTGCATTCCGCTTCCCCTTTATTTTCAGATTATCTTGGTGGTTGCTTGAGTAATTCTTTCCTTCGTTTATGTGTACGCCGAGGTACTTATATTGCTTCACTATGGGTATTACTTGCTGTTGAATTGACACCACGAAGTTACTCGTGTGTTCATTAAAGATCATAATCCCTGATTTCTCTGTGCTAAACTTAAGGCCTAGATTTGTCGCTGCGTTCCCACAGATATTCGCAAGTATCTGTAAATCTTTTTTATTGTCCGCTAGTAGCACAATGTCGTCTGCGTACATCAGTCCAGGGACCTTCTGTTGCACTATTTGTCCATTACGCATGTAGGATAAATCAAAACCTAATTCGCTGTTTTCCAGTCGTCTTTCTATGCCCTTGACGTAAAGCGTGAACAACAATGGTGACAGAGGGCATCCTTGCTTCAATCCTTGGTGAATTCGCGCCATTTCATTTCCTTTTCGGCCTTCCCATACCACTTGTACTTGGTTGTCTCGATATATCTCCCTCAGCAGCTCCAGGAAATCGTCATCTATGCCTTCGTATTGAAGAATATCCCACAACAATTCCCTGTCTACGTTGTCATAAGCTCCTTTAATATCTAGAAATGCTATCCATAAAGGTCTTTTCTGAGCTACTGAAATCTCTATGCACTGAGTTAGTACAAACATATTGTCTGCTAAGCGTCTGCCTGGCCTGAACCCATTCTGTAGTTCCCCCAATACATCGTTTTCCTCCACCCACTTCGACAGTTCTAATTTTATGGCTTGCATTGCCATTCTATATATCACCGACGTTACTGTAACTGGCCTGTACGAGCTCGTCTTATCCTTATCTCCTTTGCCTTTGTAGATGAGATTCATCTTGCTTTCACGCCATCCAACGGGAATATTCTTTGTTCTAATCACTTGCTCTATGGCATTAGTCAGCAGTGCCTTGCTTTTTGGACCGAGGTTTTTGATTAGCTGTATTGGGATTTCATCGGGTCCTGCTGCCGTGTTGTTAGGGACATTTTCTGCTGCCTTTTTCCAGTAAAAGCTTTCTATGCTAAATTTTGATCTCTCAGGCCTCTCTGTTGTTGCTGGATCTGTTGTCTGAACTACGCTTTTTCTCGTGCCGAAGTTATGCCTGATAACGTCTGTGATGTACCGCAGCGCATCATCGCCTTCATAGATCTTACCGTCTTCATCCCTTATAGCCGTTTGCGAGTTTCTAGTTGGAGGTCCGAGTGCTTTTATATGGTTCCAGAATCTTTTTGGGGCGCCTTTGTCTCTTTTGTGAATGTTATGCACCCAACGTTCACTTGCGCATTTAATTTTCTCTTGCACGAGCTCACTCGCCACCCTTTTGTTTTCTCGGTATGTATTCCATCTAAGGAGCACCTCTTCTTCTTGAAATCCCAACTTTTTGGCTTCTCGATGAACCCTAGATGCCTCTTTACGCTCTTCTATAGCTTGTTTAATTTCCTTGTTCCACCACTTACGTGGTTTCCTCTTTCCAATCCAACAATTGTTTTGCCGTGTCCGCCTTATTTCATGCTGCATAACCTCCACCAGTTCCTTATATTCCCAGACTGCTGTAGGAAAAGCCTCAATTTTCTTCTCTATGTTGTTTGCGATCTCTGTTATTTGCTCGTCATTCATTTTTAAAAACTCTGAGACTATTGGTTCATGTTCTGCGCTGGTATCTCTCCCAAACTTTAATGCTAAACGTCTATGATCGCTTCCCAGGCTATTTTTTTCCATTTTCGTCTATTATCATTTGGTCCAGTTGTTCGTAGACCATTTCTGAGACTAAGGCGTAGTCGATACATGACTGGCTGTTTCCGCATTGCCACGTTACCTGTCCATGACACTTATTCTCCCTGTTAACTACTATAAGGTTCTGTTCATCACACAAATCCAGCACTAGAGAGCCGTTGTAATCAGTATATCCGTCTAAATCGTCCATGTGCGCGTTCATATCTCCCACTAATATCACCTGGCCCGAGTTACTGAACTCATTAATATCGCTTCTAATGCAATCGACCAATTCCTTATTTTTTTCCCTGCTATCACTACCTGTCCATAGGTAAGCTACTCCCAGCCACGTCTTTTTACCTTGCCATGTACCACTAATCCGTAAATGCTCTTTACAGGCGTTGGCGGCTGTTTCATGACCAAGAATGCCGCTCCCGCCACAGCGCCACCTAGCGACGCCTTGCCTAATCTCCGCAGCAGCGCAGAGCCGCTCGCTCCTCCGCCGTAGCTCTACAGTGCCTAGAGAGAGAGAGAGTGAAAATGGTAAAGGAAAGACAGGGAGGTTAACCAGAGGTTATCTCCGGTTGGCTACCCTGTACCGGAGGAGGGGTAAAGGGATGCGAAAGGAGAGAGAGAAAAAATAAGTGAAAATAAAGAATAAACAAAACGGAAGGAAACAAAAGAAAACCACACACGCACACAAAACAGAACTGTTTCTGTGGGCACTGTCATGAAGTCCGCGAAGGCGTTCTCGTGTTGCCTAGTGTGAACGTTCCGTCTTACGTAACACAATGCAGAGTCACAATTTGTCACTGAGTCCGGTGTCTTTCAAGCAAGTAACGCAGCAGTGCCTTCAGGGCGGCTCGCGCCGTTGTTTGTGTAGGCCAGTTTCCAAGGATGTTCTTTTCTGTTATTGGGCGTTTGTCCAGCTGATCTATCGTCGCTGAGAGAGCTGCTCTCTGCGGGTTGAAACGAGGGCACTCACAAAGAAGGTGTGCGATTGTTTCGTTGCACCCGCAGGATTCACAAAGTGGGCTATTGGCCATTCCGATACGAAACGAGTACACATTTGAATATGCTACTCCAAGCCATAGACGGATTAGAAGTGTGCAGAAGTGCCTAGAAGTATATTCTAGGTACTGTAGTAGCTCTGTCTAGCTTCTCCCCGCAGCCGCGCGGGGGTGAAGCTAGGCAATGACGTCACTCCAGAGTATATAGCTCCGCGTCGCCGAGGCGCGGAGACACACTTTGCCTCGTGAGTTTGCGCAGAGCACATGGTCGTCCGAAGAAGATCGTCACGCCCGAAGACGCGGAGGAGCGGCGCGAAAAGTTCCGCGCTGCCACTCGAGAGCCACTCCGAAGACTTCGCACCGATCCAGAGTTTCCCCAGCACCAACACCTAGAGCCAGAAAAGCCAAGCTAATAGAAAAACCCGGCAGATCCCACGCCCTGTGGGAATCGATGTTATGCGAAGCAGTGTGCGGGGAGCCTACGAAGTTAACGAAACGACCATGAGAGCACCAAGGCGTTGGCGGCTGTTTCATGACCTAAATGAGACACATCTCAGGACATTCATGTCATCATGGAGTTCCTCAGGAACCTCGTTAGCTAGGCCTAAGAGACCTTAAGGCGAAAGCGTTAGTCGTGCTCATAACTATGACTTCGGCCATCAACCTTTAGCCTTTTCCTTCACTTAGCACCCACGCCCGAACCATCTCAGTCGTTTTTGAGTGTTAATGTTTTCTCGCTGAGTCATTGTCATTTTTGCTTAGTCATGTTCATGAATGTAGCTTCTACCACCATCTTTTAATGTTTCCTTCACTTAGTGAAGGAAACCCACGTCCGAACCCATTTGGGTGGTTTTCGAGTGTTATTTTTTTAGTCATTGTCGTTTTTGCTGATTCATGCTCATGACTATGCCTTCTGCCATCATCCTTTAGTGTTTCCTTCACTTAGTACCCACGTCAAAGCCCATTTCAGTGCCTTTTGAGTGTTAATCTTTTTTTCGCTGAGTCATTGTCATTTTTCCAGAGTCATGCATGACTATGACTTCTACCATCATCCTTTAGTGTTTCCTTCACTTAGTACTCACGTCCGAACCCCTTTCAGTGGTTTTTGAGTGTTAATGTTTTTTCGCTGGGTCATTGTCATTTTAGGCGGCTGTTTCATGACGTACATGACACGCCTGTCATGACCATTTATGTTCGTCATGCAATGTTGTCATACTATGCCAATTTTGATACCTACCTAGTTAACGAAACGGCCATGAGAGCACCAAGACGTAGGCAGCTGTTTCATGACCTACATGATACACATGTCATAATATACATGTCATGACCCATCATTTATGTTCTTCATACACTCTCGTCATACTATGCCAATTTTGGTAAATATCAAGTTAACGAAACGACCATGAGAGCACTAAGACGTAAGCGGCTAGATAGATAGATAGATAGATAGATAGATAATAGATAGATAGATAGATAGATAGATAGATAGATAGAGAGAGAGAGAGATAGATAGATAGATAGATAGATAGATAGATAGATAGATAGATAGATAGATAGATAGATAGATAGATAGATAGATAGATAGATAGATAGATAGATAGATAGATAGATAGATAGATAGATAGATAGATAGATACTGTCAAAGTGGCAAATGTTCGCCAAGAAATACTTCGCAGTTAAAAGCCAAGTTATCGCTAAGAGAGAACCAAGTGAAAGCTGAAGAAAACCCAAGGTAAGGGCCCCCAGCTTCGCTAGCTGTTTGCTCAGACTTCGCACCACTAGTGTGAAACTGCCCCCATTTTTTTTTTTTTTTTTGAGGACTCCGCGTTAATGCTGCCGCGTACATGGAGGTGCTTGCCACGGTTGTAAAGCCCTGGATAGAGACTGTTTCGAAAGGAAGACCTTATGCCTTTCAGCAAGATTCGGCTCCCGCCCACATCGCCTGCGTCACTCAGGAGTGGCTGGCTGACAACTTCTACGACCACGTCACTCCCAACTTGTGGCCTCCTAGTTCTCCAGATTTAAATCCGCTCGACTACTATGTATGGAGCGTCGTTGAGAGAGAGGCCAAGAAACAGCCACATAATACAAAAGACTCGCTGAAAGCCGCCACTACTGGCTCAATGGCCAACATCTCTATAAGGGCCATCTGATCCGTGCATGCAGCCGTCTCCGAAGCCGAATTTAATCGGTTATTGCTGCGGATGGCGGGTTCATTGACTAATTGTGGAAATAAACCGTAAGAGAAGTAAATCCCAAAGTTTGGTGAAATTATCTATTTTTGCTGGATATATTGTTCTTTGCCTGAAGCCAACATTGTTTTCTCAAATACCTCGCGCACCCGGTACGCATTTCGTGCAAAACAGACTTGGGTGCAGAGGGGGTGGGGTGTCACTGCAGGTCTTGAATACACTGAAGATTACGGAAAACAAGAACTTTACGTTGTCCAGCCCAGACATTGAAACGTTAACAGTCGAAGATGCACACAACGTTTTTTTCTGTGATGTACCGCCCACCGCACGGTGACACAGAAAATGTCTTAGTCTTGTAGAGGGTCTCCAAGATTATGTGTCAAGAAACCACCTTCCTTTGTTTCTTTCTGGTGATATTAACATTGATGTACAAGCTGTATCACCATCACAGAAAGAGTTTGTATCATTGTTGCATGCTTACGGTTTTCTAATCTCATCGATGCCCCGACGCGTGTTACATGCTCCAGTTCTACAACCATAGATATTATAATCACTAATTCTGACGGCAGAACTACTTCCGGTACAATAATGTCTGACATCAGCGATCACCTTCCTGTATTTTTTTTCTATGCGCAACCCCCATCAAACTCCTACCAGTAATCCTTCGCAATATCAACGAATCGATGCAGATCGTTTTTTGGACTGCCGTTACTGCACTTGAATGATATGCGACGCGTTGTCTTTGAACGACGTAGAAGATTCGTATAATGCACTCATAACAAAAATCGAACTTGTCTACGAAAAATGCTTTCCAATACAACGCACTCGAAAGCAAAAAGCCAGGAAGCCTTAGATCACGTGCGAATTAATGCGCCAAATAAAAACCAAAGATAAACTGTTCACTCAGTTTTTGAAATCTAGAGAACTAAGCTATGTCGTTTAAAGTGACTGCTAGCACGCTATATAGCAGGATCTCCATGCACAGTGAGCCACGCACAGTGAAATCTGACACAGTAGGATTCGGAAGGTTCGCACTGTTTTTGCCGACTGGCTCAGTTTATTCGGCTTGAAAAAGGTGCGCTCCAGCGTGGGATGCGCACGTGTGAGTGCCGCCGAACTCTGTGGGAACTAAGACGCTGCTGTTGCCCGGTTGCGAGGTTCTTGCTTCGCCGTGAATAAGGTTGAGAGGGCGCGCGCACTTCTCCCAAGGGAACCAAAACGCTCGACTGTCCTAGTTATACTTTTTTTTTTCACTGCAGCAAGCAATGAGTCGGTGAGCACATTTGCCCCTTAAAATGTACGTGTGTGATTCTTCGCGCATAAAACGTGAACGAGATGTAATAGCGGGAGCCACGAGGCCGCGAAATCCAGTTGTGCAACGAAAGAGCGCGATGTATATTTGTACGGCCAGGCAAGGTTCGTGCAACTTCTTGAAGAACCTTGAATTCTGAAAAATAGATTTAAGGGCCCTTAGAACTCCTTGCAACAATGGGGACGAATGCAACAAATCATTAAGGACCTTAACCGGGAAAGTGTATAAGAGAGGGGTTGAAGATTAATATGCAGAAGACAAAAATTGTGCTCAATAGCCTGGCAAGGGAACAAGAATTCAGGATCGCCAGTCAGCCTCTATAGAGTCTGCAAAGTGGTACGTTTATCTAAGTCAATTACTCGCAGGGGACCCTGATTATGAAAAGGAAACTTACAGAAGATAAAAGTTGGGTTGGAGTGCATACGGCAGGCATTACCAAATCCTGACTGGGAGCTTACCACTGTCGTTGAAAAGAAAAGTGTACAATCATTGTATTCTACAGGTGCTAGCATATGGGGCAGAAACTTGGAGGTTAACAAATAATCTCGAGAACAAGTTAAGGACCGCACAAAGAGCGATGGAACGAAAATCTTAGGACTAACGTTAAGAGACAGGAAGAGAGCGGTGTGGATCAAAGAGCGAACGGGGATAGCCGACCTTCTAGTTGACATTAAGAAGAAAAAATGAAGCTGGGCATGCCATGTAATGCGTAGATGTATAACCGGTGGACCATTAGAGTTACAGAATGGATACCAAGAGAAGGTAAGCGCAGTCGATGACGGCAGAGAACTAGGTGGGGTGATGAAGTAAGGAAATTTGCAGGCGCAAGCTGGAATCAGCTAGCGCAAGACAGGGGTAAGTCGCGATCGCAGGGAGAGGCCTTAGTCCTGCTGTGGACATAAATATAGGCTGATGATGATGATGATGATGAAAACTCCTTGAAGATATATGTGTTCCTTGAATTCCCTGAAAACTTGGTTTGCGGGCGAATTTTGAACATATCAAGCAACAAACTCAGCAAAGGGGCTATGTCATGGACACTGTCTATATATCGGGAAATAATCCTAGATAGTTGCTTTTGAGAGTGTCGCTAAACGATTGCAATGTGGCGTGTCCACAGCCATCGATGACAGACTTGTTTAAATCACCGTTGCCATCGTGGAGCTAGACAAAGCCCCATAAAACGAGTAAAAGCCCTGCCACTATTTCGTTGATTTACTCGTCTGCTCACACCGCAGCCGTCATGGCTCCGGAAATGCCTGGTGGAAAGTAGGTTTCAGCCATTTGGCTTTAACCCGAGAAGTATCTTAGGCTGAAGTCGGACACTACTCATTATCAAGCCAGAAGGCGATCGACATCATTACAATGGGAAAGTCAACTTGCAAAAGCGACATGGAGACATTGAAGCTTCTGTCCAACTCTGCAGCTGCAAGAAATTGCTGCATAAAAAGATGTTTCACTATTTTTCAGTTTCCCTGTACGAATAAGGCTTGATTCCACCTCCTTGAATTATGGCCTTTGGCATCCTTGAAATACTTGAACTGCCCTTGAATTTCGAGTCAAATGTTCTGTACGAATCCTGTACTCATTGTACGGCAGGAGACCGGACTGCACAATGAGACACACGACAAACGTTGAGCTTCAGCCGCACTGCTTAAGGAGTACTGACATACCATCTTCGACTATTCATTTTCCTGCGTTAAATGAAGGTCCTAGACGTCTAAGCCCTAGCAAAAATACCGGCACGCCTCAGATGGCCATAAAGTTTTTCTACGAACGAGTTTCGGTTTCGTTGTCCGGATGCGGTTGTTTCGTGATGTTATTAATTAATTATTTATTAATTGATACAATACTGCCGGTCTGGACTTCAGACCTTAGGCAGTAGTGTCACAATAAACACATGCGAAAACGTGCAACCTAAACTGGAAAATTTGAACAAATAGCTTAATTAGTCAGAATACTGGTCTAGAAAAAAAAAAGAAGACGGACGAGGAAATCTATACAGAGAGGATGCGACATAAAGAACATCAAGGTTCGTGTACATCAGCGCTATGCGTTATGAATTCAAGGGCGTGTAGATATATGATACCGTCGGGCATTCGACTATGCGGGGAGTAAATTCCAATTGGTTATAGTTCGTGGGAAAAAAAAGAATATCTAAATATATTGGTGTTGCATGAAATCGCAGTTACTTTTTTTTATGGTAGTACTGTGTAGACCGTCGGTGTACGTCACTTAGATATGTGTCCTTCGTAATACGCAACTGTCCATGGTAAAGGAGATAAAAAAGTTTCGTTCGCTCGCCGTATCGCCTAATTTTTAGCTTTTCGTGTTTAGCGTTTTCTAAAAGAGATGTAATGATGCCTGCCAACTGTAATTGTTATAGATAAGCCTAATTGATTTCCTCTGTATATATTCTAATACTCGAATGTTTCTTTTTGTATATGGATCCCATACAGCTGCAGAGTACTCTAGTAATGGCATAGGTTTTATACGCTAAAAGCTTTACTTCTTGTGTAGACATACCCAGGCACCTTCTTAAGTATCCGAGCTTTTTCATCGCCTTCACCTGGATGTAGTCAATGTGGTCACTGCACCTAAGATCATCACAAATGACAACTCCCAAATACCTATAGTTGGTTATGACTGCAAGGCGTTGATTATCAAAACAGTATGTGAAGGATATGGGGCGCTTCTTGCGAGTAATAGTCATTGCAACATTTCTCTTTTTCTGTTAATGGTCATCTACCAGTCTGTACACCATGTATGAATTCGGCCCAAAGAATCTTTCAGTAAAGCCTGGTCATTAGACGCAGTAACTTCGTAATATATAATGCAATCATCAGGAAAAGCCAGATCTTTACTGCAATATTCTGAACGATGTCATTAATATATACAAGGAAAAAGAGATGACCAAGGACGGACCCTTGTGGAATGCCTGAAGTTACTGAAATCGCGCTTGTATAGTTGTGTCATGAGTGGACACGACTTGACATCTACATGAAAGGTAGGCTTCTATTTAAGCTAGTAATTTACCATTCTTTAGTATTGGTTTTAGCTTCAATAATAATTTTCGTTGAGAAACACGGTCGAATTCCTTTTCCAAATGGAGAAATATAATGTCAACCTAATTATGTCTGTCTAGGGCGGTTGCTATATCATGGACAGTTTCGATGAGCTGACACTCCAACCACAGCGAAAACCATGCAGGAAGAGACCAATTAGGCACTCATTTTCAAGAAAAGCTGATGTGTGTATTATGTGCTCTAATAGGTTTGCGCATGATGGCATCTGATGAGGCATCTGATGGTGCGCTTGCTTTAGGGATTGGAGTGATTTTCGCGTATTTCCAATCGCTGGGGAGTTCCCCATTGGACGGGGATTTCTTAAACAACAGACATAGATATTCTGAGAACCTTTCTGCATAACGCTTTAGAAATGTATTCGGTATATTATCTATGCGGGGTCATTTCTTGTCATCTAATTTTAACAACAACGCAAGTATGCCTTCTTCGGATATACACAAATCATTAGTAGGTTCGATGTTATCAAGTTTCAGAAATTCGGGTGTGCGGCCGTCATCGACAAGAAATACAGAACCAAAATAAGTATTAAGGGCTTCGGCAATTACTGTGCTATCTGTCACAGGGATACCACCGACTGAAAGGTAGGGGAAGATTTCTTTTTTTGGCAAAATATATCGCCAAGACATTTCTGGTGACGTTATAAGAAAATGTTTTAGGCGAATGCGTGCGTAAGAATCTTTGGCTTTTTTAATGCCATCCTTTAGCTTCTCACGTAGTTCTGATATCTTATCTAAACCGCTTGGACACGGATGCTATCTGAGCTGCCTTTTTGCTCTGTTTAACTTGCGTCGGTGACGTGCGATCTCTTTCGTCATTATGTGTACATTGTAACTTACGTTTGTGTGGAACAAAGTTTTAGGGGCGAAGCACCTTACGGCAGAGCCTTGTCCCTCATCGTCCTCCTGTGTCCGTAGCTCTAGTTTGCATGGAGACCAATAGGGGTGCTGCGGTGCACAAGCAATCTAGTAACGGTGGTGCACAAGGGCGTTCGTTCCCGACGCGCGCTCTCTTTCTCTCTCGTCCGTAGCTCTGGTTTGCATGGAGTCCGCTAGGGGCGCTGCGGTACACAAGGGCGTTCGTTCCCGATGCGCGCTCTCTTTCTCTCTCGTTCCCGACGCGGAGCTGAGGGCCCGCGAAGCTCGCGCTTGAACCGAGCATCGGCGCCACCAACCTCAGGTAGGGAACGCTTAGGCGTTTTGCCGCCGCTTCCCGCGCTCTCGCCGCCTCTGGGTCCGCTTGCCGGCGTCGCGCTTGAACCGTTTTCACCAAAACGCACTCTATTTCGGTAATAGCTGGTAGTCTTGTAACGGATAACGATTCCATGTAGAAAATAGCAACGCCACCGCCGCGGGAATCCCGGTCCTTCCGGTAGATACGATAACCATGTGGTACGATTTCCGAGTCACTTACATGTCACCATGCAGCCCGGATTCTGTAATAACTATTACGTGGGGGGCTGTGGGCGATAATTATGCTTTCAAGGTCAGCTGTTTTGTTTACTATACTTCGGGCATTAAGGTGAAGACGCCGGAAGGTGTTCTTGCGACCTTCGGTTCATTGAGTGCTTCCTGCATCGGCGCAAAGCTGACGGTCCATCATCCGCCTGTTTCCGCGGCGCTGATTCCTCGGTGCTCGTACCTTTTTAGCGCTATCCCAGGCCATGCAACTCTCCGCCAATTTTGATTTTATCATAGACAATTGTTACTTTTATTCAATCTCTCCTGGTATCAACCGTGCTATCCCAGAGACACCCTCGAACTTCTCTAGTGGCGGCCGAGAAATCCTCCGAAGCAGAGACGCCCTTTCCCTTTAATTTGTATCTGTTTCCCAGAACGCCAACTTTTACATGATGGTCAAACAACTTTAAGATTACAGGGCCTGGTTTCTTAGTACGCTGTTGGCAAATTCTATCATCACGTAGAAGGTGGTGACGACGAGTGTCTCATGCTGGGAATCGCCAGCCGTTTGTGCGCAGGCGCGAGTACGAGCGGGTGCGAGAGAGAATATCTGGGGGCTTTTGGCTCCTGGAATATGTGACTTTGCCTATAGTACTACCAGAGTACGCAGCGAAGTTTCTGTGCTCGATTTGTGTGCGTTTGTCCCTAGGCGCGCAGGCATTGCGGATTGAAAACGTGTGTTTGCTGTAGATCTCTGTGTCTAAAAGTATACGTCGGGCGCACGCGAATCCCAGAAGCTAAAGTTACGTCTGACAGACGTTCTCGCGCTTGCGACACTCGTGCTGAGTCAGTCATGCCGGATTATACATTTCTCTCATCGAAGGGTTGAAACGTACAGCTGCTCCGTGTGCGACCTTGGGAGTTCTTTGTACTCCCGCAGAGGCACAGGATTTTCAGGAGAGAGGTGTTCCGCCTCCTCTTGAAGCTTCGGGATCGAGTTGTCCACGGAGTGGGGAAGTTTAACCGTGCTTTCTAATAGCCACCGATCGCTTGATCTTGTAAGACTGTACTTGGTGTATAGTGGAGGCACTCATCCTATCTCTGCTTCGTCTGATCCCCTTGATCATTTACTGTTTACAGCGTTAGTGATACGTGACATGCTTATGCTACATGTAACTGTGCCATATTTACCATGCCCAGGTTGGAAGGAGACGCTTGGGTGGAGCATTTACCTGCATGCCTTTGCAGAACCATCTTCCACCTCAGCGATGTCGCGGAGTGCTTTGAATCGGAAACAACGGCCCACTAACTTGAGATCAGGGACCTGAGCTGCCAAGATTTGTGTTATCTAAATGGTTTCGTTGGTTTAACAGTCGGTAGCTGAAGGCTGAGTATAGAACCAGCTGCCCTCCACTCTAGCCAACGCCACCGATAAAGGGTTTTAAGGCCGGTAAGTTACGCCGTATTTTACGTGAGCAATCGTCCGAGTTAAAAGGCTTCATTTTCGCGGTAGGGGACTAGCGGGGGCTCGCGTCGTGGTAGCAGAAACAAACTTTTTATACTCACGGTCAACTTTCTGCGGCAATGAAGGGAAAGCTACGGAAGCAAAGCGCGCACAAGTGAGAGCGCTACTGAAAAGAGTCCCGTGTTTTACTCTAGGTTCGTTTAAGGTGGGGAAGAGAAAACATAAACAGCTTATTAGCAACAGTTAAATCAGACAGAACACACCACTGAGTGTAAAAGTTTACTTATTTTGTGGCATTTCCCTTCCGCGTCTGGGCAAACGCGAAACCGTCGCACGTGGAAGCTGCGTCGATTCAGCGTCTGTTCCGAGCAGCCAAAAGCACTGTCAAACGCTGCCGGACTATACTTGGCGCGGTAACACATGTGCAGCATCCACGCGCCCGTAGCTTTCCCTTCATTGCCACAGAAAGTTGTCCGCGAGTATAGCAATCAAAAAATGTCACAGTTTCGCCCTAAGGGCGAAGCAATGAATGCGATAGCAACACAGCAATGTCATACGAAGTAAGGTGAGCGGCCTTGGTAGCAATATGAATTGTAGTAAACATGAGCTGATTAAGTACGCAGGTGTGCTGCGGCGTACGTAGACCGACATGAAGAGAGACTCGATGACCACGAGAAGGCGCGTGTGAAACGGTGGTGTTGATGAGAAGCGCTTACCGTGGGCAGCGCGTGCGAAGGGACACACCTGTAGTGCTGCACTGCCGATCTGGGCAGCATTGCATGTGTAGCGTGCGTTGGAAAATGTGGCCCGACTATTACTAACTGAATGAACAAGCGTGGTGTGAGCGCGCACAAACAACCATGAACAGATCACACTGAATGACTGCAGCCAACGACTGTCAAAACGCTGGCAGCGCAACGTACCTTCGCCCGCGCAGCGGGCGAAGGTACGTGCGGTCTATCAACGGAAACTGAGCGGCATAAAGGTCAGAGCCGTGTGGAGATAAGAGACGGTGCGGTCGAACGAACGACGAGCGCGGTTGTTGGAAGCGTAGAAGTGCGCCCCCCCCCCCCCTCCCCCCCATGCTCCCCTCCGGCGCTGGCTTCCCGCTTCCTGGCTTGCGCGTGGGAGAGATAAGAGACTGTGCGGACGAGCGACGAACGCGGTTGTTGGCAGAGAAGTGCCCCCCCCCCCCCCCCTGCTCCCTCCGGCGCTGGCTTTCCGCTTCCTTGCTTGCGCGTGGGAGATTGAGTGCGTTCGCTCTCCGTGATAGCTCGCGTCCCCCCACGCTTCCGCTGGGGCATACGGCGCGCGGCGAAGATTTTATCTATACGGAACCCCACGGCGACGGCGACGGCGACGACGACGGCGACGGCGACGCCGACGGCAGAAATCCGGTTGAAGTGTCCATATAATTGCTATCGCAATAAAACCGCGTAGCACGTCGACCACGCGGCGGCGTCGTAGATAGACCATGCCGAGAAAGATGCAGAGATAACCGTTAGGTTCCTGGCTGACGAATAGTTTCCACATTTTGACTGCAGCGGGAAATGAATCCGAAGATGAACCTGTTTTAATACATCATGTGTTGTGTGCATCACGAACGCTGATGCACCACAACACATGGCATATTGAAGAAACTGTGCCAACGGCTAAATTTAACCGCTCGGAACAAAGTCGACAAGCCCCGTAATCAAGAACTTGAAAACCTTAGGAGTTATAATTAGGGCTCCGTGTTTTCGGCGTATATTTTTCTTGAAATTCGGAGGGTGTGTTTCGGAGTTTATTTTCTGGCGGAAATTCGGAGTTTATCGGAGTTTATTTCTCGTCAATCCCCAATTCTCGGAAATTCGGAGTTACATTTTGCGTTATTCTCAATGCTCGAAAACCTTAGATGAAATGATATCTGAACACGAAAGCATCGGAACACACGAAGTGTATTTCTGTTGTCTGGAAGGTTTGAACGCACAAACACATATACACACAACCACAAATACTTGAGTACAAAACACCTACGTTTGTGCGTATTCCAACCTTAACGCTTGTTGTAATAGACGCAATCATACTTTACGAGGTTGCTGTCACTTATAGAAGCACGCTCCTTTCGATTGATGATTCTCAGCTCTGAAAATGCCCTTTCAACGTTTGCGCTAGAAGACACCGCGCAGCGAGAAAGCACTAGCCACTGGACAGTGTGAAGTCTCCAAAGCGACAGGGGTTCAACAATGTCACTGATTAATTAGCTCTGATAGTTCGCAAAATCACCCAGGATTTGGCTCATGTCGTCAGTTTCAAGAAACACAAACTTAAATAACGGCGCATAGGTTTCTAACGCGCGGGGTAACACATTGCTTCACATTTAGATTCAAAATTTGAACACTATATCAAAACGATTGACTGCATGGTGTACTGGAGTACACCGAAAAGGTTCCTCTCAACTGTCTGTCTCCACTTTTCAGTAACAGCAGCGTAGTTAGTATCCATGAAGGTCCGCCACAGTCGTTGAGCGGTCATAAGTCTCTCGCTCCGTGCGCGACAAGCCCTTTGTTATATGTGGGATGGGTGTGGTCTACGAGATACTGTTGACGTGAGGTAAAGTTTATATCGGCCAATGTATCAATGACTGCTTAGAACATGCCCTTTCGATATAGAACGGAACAGGGTCATATTGGCCGTAAATATCTGGGTTTATCGGATAAATCCGAATTGTCAAAAATTTTGCCGGCGAATGTTTATCGGATTTTTTCGGATTTATCCGAAAACACGGAGCCCTAGTTATAATGCATCTGTACATGCGCAAAGCTTGTTTGTGGGGATTCCTTGCACTGCGGATTTTTTTTTTTTTTTTTGTCCCTCACTTTTGCAGCACAGCAAGGTGAGATCAAATAGCGAAGAGAGCATTGCTTCACAAGCGAGCTCACACGATGCAAGCGTCAGTCTTTTGGTACTACGTCACAGGGAAAGCTGCCCGACCTTGACGTAGTCTCTCCAAGTGGCGCTGCTCCAGCTCTTCCCGACGTCGTCGTCCGAAAGAAAAAAACACGGCAACACACAATGCATCTCATTCAAACATTTATTTTATTATTTTCCTAGTCGTGCAGTCTCAGTCTTGTTCGTGACCAATGGGGCTATTTCACCGTATCGGCCAGCCAAAAAAATAATAACAAGACCACAAAAAAGCTGTCTACGGTGCGGTGTACGGCCGCGACGAGTCTCTTATACAAAATACAGAAAGGCTCGAGCGTTTTCTTTCTCGTCGTTTTCTCTCGTCGCCTCGTATATGTACAACAATGCAGAAAAATACAACTGCGACACAGTTCTGCACTCGTCGACGTGGCGACGAGGCGTGTCCCACATTGCGAACTAGACTATGTACACGCATATATACACAATACTTCCAGTCTAGCGTGAGACATGCTAAACGCATTACAATACATCTCTAAAACACCGCTTTGAGGATTGCCACAATGTGATACAGCGTTTCAGGGAATACTCTGGACCGACGAACGGAAATGGCTCTCAGAAACCTCACGAAAAGAAAAAAAACAAGTAGGCAAAACATTTTTTTCTTGTTCACGTGAGAGGCAAACCATGATTGCACAAAAACGACTGCACCCGCGTGAGAAGAGTGACGCGGTCGTCAAAATTCGAAGCAGCCAACTGTGACATCATGCAGCGAAGTCCATCATGACAGGAGATGGCTCAGAAGGACGCAATCAATAATTTGCGCCAACAATTTCTACTCGACTATCACTTGAGGGAGCAACTCCCTTCCTGATGCAGGAGCATCATTACCCGCCACTTCTCGACTACATTATGTCACTACATTAAAAT
Source organism: Dermacentor silvarum (assembly GCF_013339745.2). NCBI lineage: Eukaryota > Metazoa > Arthropoda > Arachnida > Ixodida > Ixodidae > Dermacentor > Dermacentor silvarum. The sequence continues at coordinate 93,677,975 of NC_051158.1, forward strand.
TAACCAGATCCATATCGCCCATATGAAATCACATCATGAACAAAGAAGTTCGACTGATAACCATGACCTGACTTCAGACGAGTATCACTGACCCTTCGTGACAATAAGCGACATGTCATTAATAGCAAAAGAAGTGATAGCCGGACTAGTTGGCAATGATCTTTTTATGCAGACTGCAGAACTGAGAGATAGTGCCGTTCCGGTCATGCTTGTTTGTTTTTGTTTGTGTAGCAGTGTCGTGTTTTTTATGTAATCAGTAGTCTGAAAAATCTTAAGCGCGGCTATTCTCTCTGCCTTCCTCTGTACCCACATCAAGCGGGAAAAGAAATTATCCCGTCAGCAGATTTGCTACACGGCTGTGACGTTGCAGCAAGTCTCGTTTTCAGTTCAAATGAAAAGACGTTCGAAGACGGTAAACTTGCTCCCTGCTCCCGCATTTTTTCGTTTATTTCGCGAACGTCGTTGAATGCAGCACAACTCTGTTAGCGTTGTCGTGGAGTGTGTCAGAACGAGTCCTCCATTACGCGTCACGGCTGGATTATCTTATCGGCAAAGTTTGGGAGAATTAAGGCACGCCGAGTTCATTTGTCAGCTTCTTTTGGCAGACCGGAAAGCGCAAGCGGAAAACACGAAAAGTGACCACAGACGCGATCCTCAAAAAAAAAAAAAAAAAAAAAAGACAAGAACCGAAGCTCGCTCCAGTGCATACGTAATTACTACGGCGGGCTATCTTCGAAGCACATCACGCGCCGTCCGAAGTGCTCGTTCTCCGACGATATATATCCCTTCGCGAGCCCGGTATCTTTAAAACGACGCGGCGTCCGCGGTCACCGCCGCCAAATGGACAGGGTCTGCTTGTTCGTTTGGCCAGCATCACGCTCGACTTTGATTGGTCAGCGCAGAGGCAGCTCGCGGCTATTTGCGTGGCTCGTCTCGGCTACCGACCTCGCATGCAGCGACGGCATTCCCGACGTGTTCCAAGGCAGGTTGAAGAATGAGAAAGAAAGAAAAAAAAAAGGACGTTAAAAACGAGGCGGCCTCCTCAATTAAGCGCAGACGAGACGCGTCGTGCACGGGGACGCAATTACAGGTCGTTGCTTCCGCACCAGCGCGCGACAGGCAAGAGGTATTAGACTTGACCGCCGGCTACTACTGCTGTTACGCGCCTCACTCTCCTCGGACAAACTGTAGGCGAGAAAGAAGCGGTCGGGTGAGGTTGTGCGCGCACTTTTGATTTTGTATACATAGTTCGGAGCTTTCGCGTCCACGAGGACGCGGCTCGAATGCGTCGTCCGCGTGCTGGCTTCGAAGACAAGGGCGCGAGGCCTAAGGGAGCGAATTTTTCTGCCTCGTCATTTGGCGAAGAGAGTGACGAAGCACTCTGGATCGATGTCGCAACTGGCGTCGCGGGCGTTGCTTCTGCAGACCCTGAGGCGCTGTTTTGTAGTCGAAAGACTTACAGAGGTAGGACAGGAAGCAAGTAAGTTGGTGCGAGCAGCAAGGAAGTGTTAGGTTAAAGGTAGCTGCAGGAGATTTCGGCCATGTTGCAAGAAACGCTGAATACGCGGTATAAGGATACTGGAGGAGGCATCTGCGTCGAATTACGTGCTTTCCTTTATACGTTATAGCAGAGAGCGCGTGGGGAATTCTCGCTGCTAAAGTACGAGCGATTGAACCTCAATTGACAGTATCACGCAAGTGCGTCTTATAACCATACCACGTTAACTAGCAGATTGCATAAAGAACGTACGTTAGACTGCTGCTGCAGGAATCGTGCGTAAACGACGGAGCAGCAAGCATATCTCATCGATACGAATAAACAAGAGTAGTGACTACATTTCTGGCTGACCTCGTCTTACGGTTCGTGCACAACTTCTGACTCAAGTGCGACACCGCATGAATGAACGTGTCGATAACTGAATAGAGCCCAATTGAACACGCTGAATACAGATATTCCATATACTGGTGGTGTAAAACAACCACTCCGTGAAAAGAAGGAAACCAAAAAAAAAGTACGACGGATTCCTAAGGATAAAGCGAAATAAAATATATACTGTACAAAAGGAGCGGTATCGAAGGAAATATTTGCGAGTCGAACGCCTCAACATTGAACACATAGCGTTGAACCGGTGACTCAATATCTATATAATCATTACTATTTTGCATGCCGTGACTGTGAAACGCCCTATTTCCTCGCCACCAGTAAGAGCTGCGTCAACGCACGTGATTTGTCTTCTGTGCAGGTATAATCGTTTAGCGCAGGAAACCTGAACAGTGAACACCATACGTTCCGAAATGGCACAATGATTGTGACAGCAGGCTTAATTCCGATGTGTCCTGGAACGAAGGTAACCACATTACCCGATGCGTTTAATCCAATTCGCGTGCAATCAAGGGTCGAATCTCCGCTGCACGTCCGAACACACGAGAGTTACCAGCGACGTGGGATCGGTAAGGAGGAATTATTTCACCCTGATATGACAGTTCAATGTCATGGCGTCATACAGGTTTACGATAGAAATTTGCACCAACGACGTCGACCCCACCGCGCCGAGTCCCGATAAGCAATCACATCGTATCCCAATATTCTCTGGTGTTACATACACACCCGGCATAGTAAGAGTCATTGTCAGAGGCCGCTGAAAATATTTTAGACTTTCTTGGAGCATTTTCAGTATTACGACAGTGACCCGCCGGGCCCGAAGGCCTCCGTCATACATATATAGTTGCACTGAATGTTCCTTTGCCGCTGACGAACAAACAGCGAGCTGCAGGCTTATTATTTGCCTGTATACGTTGCCGTGAGTCCGCAGTTTCCTTAGGCTGCGACTGCTACCTTTGCACGCTACTCAGTCTTACTAGGTGATCAGATATGGCCGCGTCTACTGGCACTTGTGGCGAGCATCGACACTTGTTCCCTGACGCTGTCCACGAACCTGACCCCTCTAAAAAAATACGGTCGTGTCTTTCTGTACACGTTCTGCTTAAGGTGCAAAACCAAATAGAGATCTGTGCTTAGTTCGTACCCCGGTACACGAGGCAAGAAATTTCAGCCAGGTTTACCAAAAAAAAGAAGGGGGGGGGGGGGGCTCAGCTAACTGAACTGTTTAACTTCACAGCCTTCTGACGCTACGAGACCGAAGGAAAGTCCGCACACCATGCAGCGATACCACGTGAAGCGAGGCACTGTCTTCCGCGGAGCTGGAAGGTCACTAGTGACGTCACACTGCCGCACTAACCGAAGTTCGAGGCGCCAACGTCGAATCAACGCTGACGCGCCGCCCCCATAGCGCCGTCACCGCCGCACAGCAACGTCTCAAAACTGACAGTCAAGGCTTCACTGCGCAATGTTCCGCACCACAGTTCCGCACACACACTGTAGAGGGCCCCGCTGTAATGTCCTCGATGGCTGAAGCACGTGCGCTCGTACAATTCACACAGACAGTATTCCGCACTACAAAAGAAAACGCGCTGTCGATTGCAGCTTGACGGCGTGCTTCTTTCTTCTCGGGTGCTTGGCAGGCATCGTGGCTCTTGGCACATTCCGCGCCGCACTCCCGAAGCGCGCGCGTCAGGCGTGTCGCTACCTCGGGCAGAAGCTGAAGTTCGGGAACAGCTGGCAGTGTAAGGACAGGAACCTGGGAGAATAGAGGAAAAAAAAGAGAAGAAGAATGAGACCCCTGTCTCGATTCCCGGAGGAACCAGACTCTTCTGCGCAGTAAACTCCAGATGCCATGCGCGACACACAAACAGCTACATAGATAAAAAAAGAACTACGCAGGAATAATCTAACCGCACTGTCACAAAAACCCCACGAGAAAAACGTACGAATGCACAGCCACAAAAAACCAGGCTCTTGCGTCATCTCCGTAAGCACGAAATATGAAACACGCGACCAGTCTTTGCCTACAGTCTAGATAAGGTACTGGGATTGTACGTATCTAAACAGCTGGCATTCTCTTACCCTATCCTCTCTCACGGTCTTTCTACTCCTCCACCCACTTCCCATCGCTGCTAACCGCCGTTCGGGGTTTCATCAGCCGATGCTGCACAATTTCAGTGCGGTTAGAAGTATAATTTTCTTTCATTTGCTTTTTCGTTATATTATTCTAATAAACAATGATTAGACAGAACACGCCGTTAATCTGCGTTACGGCGTGTTTTTAATGATTGTCTATGGGATCACCTTTGACCATGTGACACTCGATCTTGCGCGCGCATTTGTCGATTCCTTCCTCTTCCTTCCCCTGAGTGGGGTAGCCAACCGACCACTTCCGGTTAACCTCCCAACTTTCCTCGTGTTCTCTGTCTCTCTCTCACACACAATATACGCAAGACGGCAAGAACTAGGATAACACACATCATACACGCAGAAGCGTTAAGTATAAGCAATTTCTGAGACAAACACCACAGTTTCCAATGCCTGCCGCGACCCGCAGCTGCGCAAGTACAGTCACGTGTCTAATTTCACTGAAGTGCTATAGTCTATCGGGTAGTTTCGAAATACGTCACCGCACCCCAACCAAGGACGACACTTAGCGCTCGACACGAGACACCTCATGCGCCGAGTGAAACTGACGCCCTAGGACAGTGGTGTTCCGACAGCAGACATGGGGAGCTGGTTCTCCCAGGGTGGCGGCCCTATACTATATAACGTCAAGTGCTGTTTTTACTCCCGCGTTTGATAAATAGCACTCCACGCGAAAAAAAAAATAATGTTAAAAAGAAACAGGTTCACTCGAGAAACTCGCGAACGTAGACTGCCCAGCCGAGGCGAGAAAAACAAAGAAATGGAGCAGTTCAAGGCGGCGCCATTTCGAACTGGTTATTAACCTGGCCCGGTCTCGTCGCCCGCAATGATCGCGCGGTTGTGCAAGGCCAATTTACAAACGACGCTTGAGTCCGGTCAGGCGACTGAGACAACAAAATGAGCAGAAAAGCGACACGACATCGGGTGGAGTAAAAAGATGGAGGAGAGGGCTGTCCAGAACGGCCCCAGATGAAAGACAGGTCGCGAACGAGCCGTAGTCACCGAGGGGTCCCTGTAATTACGAAGCGCAACACAGCCTCGGCCCACTGGCGACCGCGGCAGAAAAGAGCGTATACGAATAAAAAGCACAAAGCGCCCGCAGCGCCCTCCCCGTCCGCCGACACGCGTCGGGACCGGGAGGCGCCGCCGGACAAAGTTGTTTCAAAGCCCGCAGGGAGAATGACGCGACTGAAAGCCCGTTCAACAAACTCCGACAGGGAAGGCGGCATGTTCCTTTAATCACGCCTGTTGGGACACTCTCCGTGGTCATCTTTAAGAATTGCAAAACACGACCACGCTACCATCTGAGGTGCTCAGGCACTTGACGGGGTGTTCAAAATGCAAAGAGTGTTCAAACTACCTAGAAGGCGACCCTCGACTATCCGCCGGTTTTAATTTATGCAAGCCACCACGCGCACACGCATACCAAAAAAAAAAAAAGCGGTGGACGCTGATTCCGCTCAACGCGAGCCACGCATGGCGACATGACAGCGCTGTCCGGCGCCACAGCTCCTAGTAGCGACAGCTTGTTGGTGGCCATGGCAACGCCGAACCACGCAACACCGCGCGCACGGACACAGTGCATATAGGGCGCTCGCGGCAAAGGACCACGGGGTCGAATTCACAGAACTTTTCTTTCGTAAGTTCTGTTTGCCATAGACTTGCCGCATTCTCTAATAATATGTTCGTGATTGCCTGCATCTGCTCTTAGTCCAAGTACCTTTTTTTGCGTGTGTGTGAATATGGCCCCAGATACGGTTATCAACCAGTAGATGCCGACGCGGTGTTCGAAGGCACAATTTAGACGTCTACGAAGTGTCGCGTGGCATACAGACAGCGATAAGTAAAACGACCCAAATATCTTCCACGATTGACGTCGCAGTGACACGCACACCCAGGTGTTCTTTTCCACCCCTCCATCTGTCTCACTGAGAGAGGCCAAATAACATGCCTTCCAGCGCTCGCAAGTCACTCGAAGGGCTGATGCATAGTCACGGTCGACGGCCAGATTTTGAAGCGGAGCTGCGCAAGTGGCACGATTAAAGGACACCAACACAGCGTGCAGGGCAGCGGCCGTCATCATAGGTGGCGCCGCGATCGGCGACCTGCTAGCGCACCCAAATAACAGGGGGCCCCCGAATCATGGCCGTTTTCGCGCTATAACCTCGGCGCGGTCCGACGCGCGCCCTTCCGAATGTTTCAATCCCGGTGGCAAACGGGGCGTTTGCACGTGACCTGGCGACCTCTCGGTGCGAATGCGCTTATTTGCGACACGGCCCCGAAAATAAGGAGGAAACGTCCAGCGGAGCGATTTTGGGTCGCGAGCGGGCCACGCGATATGCGATGAACCGTTGAAGAGTTCATCTCGTATGCCTTCGCTATTTCGCGATCAGGACGGGGCATAGACATGGAAATACCACCTTCGCGTGAGGCCAAAGGTCAGAAGGTCGCATAATCGTCGTGAAAAGTGTCCCTCCAAGCTAGCGAGCGCGTCTAGTACCTTCCGAGACGCTTCGGTAAGTCCTAAGCTTATTGGCGAAAATGTCAGTACGTCGAGGATACCTTAGCCGAAGATACAAGGAAGGCGTCGACCAACGAAGCAGCACGTCTCTGAGCCCGCTACTATAGTGTGCTGGCTGGAGGTAACACGTGAAACAAAACGGAATGATTAACAATAACAACGTGCTGTGCTCGCTCTTGTACGTCACCCGAGAAATGGCAGCTTTTGCACGTCCTTTTACGTCTACGTCTTTGTCAAAAGATGGCGGCACTCTTGACCGTGAGAGGAAAAGGTTTGAAGTTAGCCTAGTATTTGCTGTTGAGGGCAGGGGAAACGTTGTCCTCACCCTCAGGTGCCTTGAGTTGTTGCGAGTGCAATCGGAGGAACGCCACAGAGATGTCCGGGAGCAAACTATACTATTTGACACAGACTGCGAATTCTTGTGGCGCCAGCGTATTGTATTGAACATAACTCACCGTCGATATGCGAAAGTCAATGCTTAAAGCGGGAAAGTAAGCACTCAAGATAATGCAGTTAATAATAATAATAATAATAATAATAATAATAATAATAATAATAATAATAATAATAATAATAATAATAATAATAATAATAATAAAAAGGGGCGTAGATAAGGAGTTCACTTGCAGGTGCCTAAAACTTCCACTCCGCTTTTAATAAATCCCAGTCAGAACTCGTTGCTGGTGGCTCGTATGTTCAGGCGTGATTGCTAAGGTTGCGCTTCGTCCCTGCGTTTTCTGCGTCTTATTTGTTCCAACAGAGCACTTCAATCAACATGTGCAACAGTGCGCAGTTTTTTTTGTTTTAATTTCTTGCCATGAAAGCTGGCCAATAACCAGTTACTGGTGATTGGCCAGTAACTGCACAGTAATTGTCACCAGCAAGGCAAACGTCCCCACGTGGGAGACCTATAAGGCCCCGTCGGCAAAAGCTCTGCAGGACTATCAATAAAGTTGTTACCAACCAAACTGCACGGGCGGAAGCTTATTATATTGCTCAGCCCTCTCCAACAGCCATACACTGCCTCTCCCCGAATATGTTCATTACTCAATCCCCTGCCGTCCCTTTATGCATTCATTCTTGTTCTGTTCGCTGACATTAACTCCGGCCAGCACATTCATATTTCTGCTGTGAACACAACCACGCAATACGAACCCACATGAAGTGTACTACCCTCTCTCAGCAAGGAACGTATACAAAACGATTTCCGTACTCCCCGGCAGCACAGTGCGACGAATACCGTCTTCCCTTCAACGGCTGTCGTTGCGTTTTCACATTTGGGCGTTTTCTGGAGCTTCCATCACAATGCGTCCAAGCCATACGCGCAGGAAAAGCCCGATTACTTTCATCATAGTGGCAGAGGTATAGGTCGGCTGCGAGTGTCACTGGGTGTTTCTGGGGTCAAGCTGTATATCCGAAGCGAGGAGGAAACGGATCCTGGGAATTACTAATTACTAAATACAGGTCGTGCATATTTCGGTGCGCCCGTTCGAAAAAAAAAAAAAAGAAAAAAGGTTTTTCACTCACCGCTGCACTGTTCTTGCTCACATTTTGCTGAAAGATCGCATTTTGGAGTGTACGTCATTTAGTATAACACTTGCCGCAGTTAGTTGGCCGGTTTTAAAGAAAAAAGTGCAAATTTACCTTCACTTGTGGGGATGAGAGCTGCTGCAGCGACGGCGCCAGCGTAAACTCGGCACGCGGCAAGCTTCCCAGACCGGCTGCTTTCTGCAGCCGGTCTGGGAAGTTTGCCGCGTGTTGCACTTTCTTTTCTTCTTCTTAAAAACCAGGCAATGAACTGCGGTTAATGTTACACTAAACGACGTAGACTCCAAAATGAGATGTTTCAGCCAAATTGGATCAAGAACAGTGCAGCCGTGAGCGCAAGACCTTTTTTTTTTCGAACAGGCGCAGCGAAATATGCAGGACCCTGTGTATTAAGGTTGCGCAACCACCACCACGCCCTGCTAGGAACTTATGTCCAGAAGCGCTGCTGAAATTCCCACAGTGATCTTTCCGATCATCACACCGGCAGCGCAACACTGCTTACGCAATATCCCGGTGGAGGAACAGTGACAAGCTCCAGACGGCGCCGTGAATAAGAAGGCAGCCGTAGCGCAGGGCCCCGGCCACCTTGCCTGTAACAGCTTCCTTTTTTTGTTTTTGTCAAGCACCAGTTAAGAGAGGCAGACGGAATCCACTGCGTCCCACGTGTAGAGTTCCAGTCGGGGCGGTGCGCGCCTCGACTTTTCCCGCCCCCCCGAACTGCTGCTCTTTTTCCTTCGAGGACGGCTTCGAGATGGCGGGCGCCTTTTACCGCTCGTGCTTTCGCCGCGGGCGAGGACTGTTGCTCCTTGACCCCCGCATGCAGTGCAGTCCGCGGCTCCTCCAGCTATGTCTGTGTAGTTTTTTTTTTTTTTTTTTTTTTTTTTTGTGACCGGGAGCAGACAGCTCGCGTGCTTCGTAGCGCAGTAGAGGGGGGTGGCTCATCGCGGTGCGAGCTTCCCTCGGCTACCAGATGTTGCGCCGCGTCTGCGACCTGTCTGGGGCGGCGGCGGTGACGACGCGTAATAAGCCCCGGGCCTAGTGGCTGGATGGCTTCTAGCTGCTGCTGCTGCTGCTGCTGCTGCCACTCTTGGAATGACGGCAGGTGGCGCCAAGGTCGCCAACGCGTGCGTGCGTGCTGCACACTTACTTATCTGGGGATTCTAGAAAATAATGGGAGCTCACGCACCAAAAGAAAAGGTCACGACATGGTGGCATCGAGTTTTGTTTGAAGCATAAGGTGCTGCCGCCCCGACGGAGTTCGCTATACAATCTGCTAACATGATCGACGCTCTAAAAACTGTACGTATTGTCTACACCTGCATTTTTTTTTTCGCGAGGGGAATGACGGCGTCTTGAGGAAAGCCTACGTAGAGGTTATGCACGTGCGGGCAGATTTGGTTATGTGAGCAAGGAGAGAAAGAAAACCGACGACACGAAATGTACAGCCAAACATTACCAGGCCAGAAATCTCTACCGCCTACACGGTTACCTCCACTTGCGCGATCGACATGAACTGCCGACGCTTCAGTGCTATAGAGCGCAGGATATGCGCGGGAAATTTCGTAAAAGTGAGAACAATGCCAACTTTGTAAATGTTATCATTCTCCCCACACAAATCCGGCACTCGTGGAGCCCTGTCTTTCATTTTACCCCGCAGCAGCAGCTAGTCGATTCGAGTGCAACCCGGCATGAACACACACAAACCGCAGTCGCGAGCACATAACAGTGTAATAACCGACGCGAAAATCTTGACACGCGGCTTAAGTGGGGCCGCCACTGGATTTCACTGGAGTGCTGCCCATTGTTTCGACCTGCTCTTTTCTAGTGAACGCAAGAGGACACGGGCAACAATGGATTCTTCGCTCGATTTCTTAGTTATTTCCCTCCAGGACGCTCGGCGACGTTTTGTTTTCCACTTTCCGCTCTCGAAACAGCCAGTCACTCCGCATACGCACACGCGATTGTATCGACAAAGCAGCAATCGAGCCACCTGCTATAGGCTCGAGAGCTCTCCAACCGGCATCGTCCACATCGCTCCAGAGACGGGCATACAGAGTCCGCCAAACGGAGGCAGTTTCCCCTCCACTTCAAGTGCCTATAGATGGTGAACGCCGCCTCCTCCAAGTCAATGTGGACCCTGGCTTCCCGGCCAATTGGCCAGCTCGTCAAGAAAACAAGCGGTCGCTCTCTCTCTCTCTCTCTGTCTATCTGAAAGAGCGCTTACTGCGAAAGCCACGTATAGCTGCGGGTCACTCAGCGGGACGCATTGTTTCACCGAGACGGCGCACAGATGGGAATACGCGACCGGCCCAGATTCGCTTTCAGACAATGGGTTCTTCTGCGAAGAGCCTGGCAGTATATTTGGATTGGAACGCTGCTTCTGACACTACAGCGTCAGTTTGCCTGCCTGCGCGCTCTCAATCGCGAGGAGACGAATCTTGTTTGCCCGGATAGACACGTTCGGCTGGACAAGTACGAAGAAGAAGCCACGCTGGAACGCGTGCGCGAGGAAACACGCCGGGAGTGGCAACGGGCGTAAAGTAATGAAGTGAAGTTACAGCGAAGGCGAAGCGCATACGAGTGGCGCACGAGAGCACGACGAACAGTGCAAGCACAGCGCGCCGAGTGGCCGCGACCGAGAACAGTTGCGGCACTTGTGAAATCACGCCCGCGTTCGCGCGAGAAAGTCGGGACAGTCGCGCGCCGCGTGGGTCCATGCACGGTGCACGACAATGGCGAACTCTTTGTCCCACGCACGCACGGACAACTGTGCCGGAGAGTCCGCTAGAGCGGCGTTCCATTTATTCGCGTGAGCTTCTCGAAATCCGCGCACGTACAGTTCTTTCGCGCTCGTGACACCTGCATTTTCAGTACGTCAATTTCCTCTAAGAAATGATAAATAGCTGAAAGCAACCGTTGTAGTCTGTCGCGTCACACCGCCCTTGCCCTTAACTCTTTCTGAGCACGGCCTCTTATATGTGTTTGTACTCAGTATGTAGCTAGTGATACTTGCAGTAAAGGAGTGCGAATCGTTAATTGCATTGCGAAAGCCGCAAAGAACACGGAGAAGATACTCAATATTCGTATATTAACGAGAAGAGCCTGAATTGCCAAGTGACTATATTTACTCCGATCTACGAGCACGCACACGGTGCAGAGACTATAATGCGTGCTTTGCGTATAATTATTTACGCTGTGTGCCCAGAAAAGAAAATGTTTCTTTGTATGGTGAAACTACAGGCGCTTCTAAAGAAATGCACAAGCGCAGAAGGACGGCGTGCGCCCCTTGAAAAGCAACCGATGCGCCCGAACACGTTTTGTACACGCCACAGGAAGCCGCAATCACCATCAGAGAGAGCCTGTTGTCTCTGCAGTATTACAGCGCACCCGAGCCAACATTCTTCACATTTATAAGTTATGTGCCTTGCTGCGAACCATTTAGACAAACTAGGAAAGACAAATGCGCTCAGGCCATATTCAGGCTACATTTACGCTTCTCCCTTTAAAGGGGCCCTGAACCACCCCTCGAGCTTGGTGAAATAACAGCAAACACTGCTGTGAACACCTCGGTCAAGTATTGCTCTCGTACGCGGTGCGCGGAGCTCGCAAGCGGAGCGCGAATTCACCTTTCTCTCAAACGCTCTCGTTTCAAAAACCCCGTGATCCTGGCTCTTTTCTGTGCGCTTTATTTCGTAATAAAGCACACTCCAGTACGCGGCTGCTATTGGTCGCTGCGGTCGGCTACACCGCGGCCGCCACGGGGTGCCATCACCAGTCCACTGGCTAAGCGCACTACGGCTGAGGACATCCGCGTTTGGCTTACGTTTAGCGCGTCGTAGGCACCAATTGAATCAGAAGTCGTGGCGTCTACGTTAACATCCCACATGAAATTTGAACTGCGCGCCACGGTGACATTTCGAAGGCGAAGCGTTGTGGCCACGCCCCACTCCGCCGTAGCCTTCGCAGTACAAGGCATTTAAGAAGGAACGGGAGCACTGCAAAGGCCGTGTTTGACTGCCAATAACTCCGCCTCTGCTGAACGCATTGAAGTACTTTTTGCGGCGAAGTGTTTCTGAAATAGCCTATTTTCCCTTCAAATGCCCTTCTCCACTTTCATAAAAAAAAAAGTGGCTCTCTTCCCTTCAAATGCCCTTCTCCACTTTCATAAAAAAAAAAGTGGCTCGGGCCCCCTTTACGCCTTTGTTCCCCACAAGGATATCAGGGTAAAATGCACATCTCTCGCTCTAGTTTTCTTTTCCCGAGTAATTATTTGAAGATGCACGACAACAGGATGGCAACGACAGACAAATGCTGTAAATAAAGGGTGAACAAAACGATTCAAAATAACGCTCTAATTACACATAGGATACAAAAAGAAACCGAAGAGAGCGGAGCTGTCAACAACCCGTTGGCCACTGGCTTCCCGGTCGAAAGCCACGCACGAACGGCGGCGAGGCAGCAACAACACATCGAGTGTTGCACTCTGGCGAAACTCCCGGACGCGGCTGTCAACGAGGGGAGACACGGGGGCATTCATTCGCACGGGGACGGAGCGCCTCCCAGCGGGAAACGTTTTCTCGCCTGCCTCGGAATGACAAGCGGCCATCATCATCGCAACAGACAATGGCTACGGTCGTCCGCATTACTGCGCGCGCAACGCTAGATTGCCCTTGCGGGCGTCTACCGCACACCCTTCTGCAACCTCGCCGTGTATACTTCGTTCGTCCTTTTCATCATATATCGTGCCGATGTGTCATCGTTCGCAGCGGGGGGTTCGGAACGGGAGGTCCGGCTGTCCGGTGCGATAATTCGATCCGCGAGTTACGATCGAGCGCGGAATCCGAAGCCGAGATACGTGGCTATACTCGACTACAGGTGGCTAGGCGCTGTGTCTATTCTGACTGTTGCCAGAGTATACTGTATAAGCACTAGGACTGTGGTAGACTGGAAGAGAGCGCCGATGAAACATGTAACGCTGGAAGATGCGGGAACGTAAATTAAGCGCACGTCACGGGAATTGTATGTGCGACGCCCATCTGCTGAATCGTCCATACGGGCACTTTATTTCGGCCCGCAGCGGGTGGTATTTCACGGTATTCTCAATTACATAGGTGCTCGTACGATCGTATTATGGGATAATGACGTACGACGCTTTCGAGCAAACGTACTGCTAATAGGCAGTCAACTCGCGACGGCAGACGCGCAGCATTGAGATTAAAAGGCTGTTTCTCCGCATTGACCTCCAGGCGGTTGATGAATTGCTGATGGCCGAGTATATATAATATATGGCGGAGTACAACTGTGCAAATGCAGCGAATCCGTACGGTTGCGTATAACTTGCCACCGTCTCGTCGGCGCAGTTCACCACGTGACAATCGTTCACCACGCGCGTTGGGCTCCGGCTAAACCTGACACGATCACGTTGGCTAGAATCGCAGCACTGGATATCACTGCACTTGGGCATCTACAAAAAAAATAATAAATAAAAAAAAATAAACTTTATCTTCAGTGATTTAGCGCGTTTGTGTGCGTATTTTACAGTTTATACAATAATGGAGTGACGAATACAGGTGCCGTACCGGTCGTGGCAATCAATGTTCGACGCGCAGCATTCAACGACAGCGCTCAATGGATACATTTCGTGTTGCGCAAGTGTCGTTGTCGAAGTCAGTATTCGACAAGATTTTGTTGCTGTCTACGCCTTTAGAGCAAGCAGCTTAGCGCAACATAGGTAATTGCAACGCTAGTTCGATGTACTCTAGTTGAACTCAACGTCACAAGATGTCAGTATAATGGCGCAGACGCCAACGGATCCAGAATCCCGCCATTCCGTAAACACTAACACTTCAAACGAGACGTCAATATTTCACTTTCGTTTTCTGATAACTACGACTTATGACAAAAGTAACACCTGCAGTTGCCCTTTCCGGGCAACGGCCGACTGGTATTTTACCTCTCTACGATAGGCTGTATGTAACAGTGATTGACATGACATGGCAGTTCGTTCAAGAATAATCAGAAAAAAAAAATGCTGAAATTAAAAAGTGGCTTCTTACCTAGTGGGGTCTACCCTGAGCGGGAAGCCGTCGATATTGAGCACGTTCAGCTCCTTGCCGAACTTGGAGTAGCTGAAGGTCACCTGCAAAAACACGAGGAAAGGAGCGCCCAGGTTAATCAGTGCTCGAATCGCTGGTACACAGAAACCTTTTACGCAGCGAGCGGTGTAACGAAAAAAAAAAAAAAAAATCACGGGCGCAACGTTACAGGAGACAAGAAGACGGCTACGGCGTCCAGCAGCAGACAAAAAACAGCAAGTGAGGTCTTCACTTCTGTGCAAGCTTCTGTGCAACTATCTGCTGCAAACACGCACTCCTTTCGCACCCTCGATACATACTTTAGCACACACCGGCGTCCGAATAGCCAAACTCGGCGTCGACGCACTTCTTCCACGCACAAGGCAATCGGCGTTCTCTTTCAATACCGTGATGTATATGCACGCGCTTTCACGTCTTGTATAGGACGACTTGTTCGCCGGCAGACTCTCTTTCGAGCTTCTAGCCTACTGACGAGGCAATGCCAACGGAAGCGAGGCTAATAATCCCAGACGGAGCTGCAGCCGTTACGAACGTCCAAACAAACCAGTAGGGAGGGCGTTGCATGCGGAAGACGAGCGCGCGCCTCATTTGGCCATTTTGCGTGCCTCTCAAAGTGCCGCTTCGTGATCCAAAGTCCCGCCAGATTGTTTCGTCAATCCATCAAGTACGGCACGATTCATCGGACAGCTAGCCGCTCGAGGAAGGTGTCCTTCTGCTCCTTTGTATATGCACCGTGCACAGGGACACAGAATATGTAGACACAAGGTTCAGGTGAATACGAAAGGGAAGTCCATTAACGCCGTACATGAAAGGAGGCCGCAGAAGCTTGGTATACTCAGGCTTAAGGCGGTCATTTCTATATACGGAGTCTCGAGCGTCAGCAGCAAAGCCAGAGATCGGCGCTCCATTCCAATTGATCCGCTCTGTCCTTCTATATATACAGACGACGAAATGAACGGTCGACCCGAAGCTTTCGCACGGAGTTGGGTCGCCGAACGTGCAGGCGTTTTCCCAAAGTGCGCAGTAGTCATTAAGCGTTTCACACGAAGAATGCCGGAGGGAACACGTCCCGCGATATGCAATCGCTCGATCACCGTCAAAAATCATTGAGATTACATAGATCGGAGACCCGATGCACTCCTTTCGTGGGCCTCTCTCGCACAGACCGCCGATATCGTTGAGAACGAAGCTATTGGTCGGTTATTTATTTAACTCTCAGGTCACTTCTGTTGGTTCACAACGCTGCTTCGTAGGAATCAGATGTTCAACGTTCGGGGCAACTGACTTTGCCGCACAGGAATAAGAAGAAAAAGAAGAAAGGCAATTGCTAAATGTTGCAACTTCCCAATGCTGCACTGTAGGCTGCGAGGGACGCTATGGAGTATGCCCTAAACTGCTCGATCTGATCCGGAGACCGCCTAAACTTCAAAAACCTCAGACTATGCCGTCACCCCCGACGAAAAATGCAGTCGTCGCGGCCGGATCCGCTACACCGCGACTTCCATGGTCAACCACGAACTTGTCACTGTGCTACAACTGTGCTTTCAATTGCAGCGGATACTTGTTGGGATAGTAACATATTCTACTATTAATTCTGAACTACCCTGTTTCCTAAAAAAAAAAGAAATTTTATCTCTCTCTCTCTCTTCCCATCTGTCTGTAAATCAAGGAAGCACCTGACTAGAGGCGAAAATCAAACCAATAGCCAGCATATAACGATATTGCGATCATAAATGAGATTCAATACAAGTCGATATACCAGAGGCCTCACAGACACGGCCAATTTTTAATCTGGAAAATTGTCGCGCTATATTATCCGCCTTCTAGGCGTCTGTACACCTTCCAGTGAGCAGTCGCCACTGTTGCTGTATACACGGCGCACCGAAATTCGGCTCAGTCGCATCCACCTGCGGACTTCTATACAGCGCACGTGGACAGGCGTGCGCGTGTGTGGTCGTCCTTTTAACGATGAGTGAAACTGTGCTGGGTAATAAAATGCGTCCCGCAGCGACATCCGAGGCTGAACAGTGGAAAACGCGGTACGCACAAGGCCCCGAGTGAGCTTCCGAGAGATGGGGAGGGACCGCATCTCCGAATACAGCGGCGGCGGCGGCGGCAGAAACAGCAGCAGCAACTTGTTTGTCGCGGGCACCACGGTAGCCGCGCCAAGACAGGTCAAGTGGCGGCTACGGCGTCAAGCGGCCGCCCGCTGCTATGTGCTACGCCTTCCCGAACGGCGCCCTGCGGCATCGCATCTTCTCCACCGGATCCCCTCCTACCTTCCTCTTCTGCAGTATACACACACACCCGCAACACAGCACAGCGTCTCGGTGCTCTTTCGCGTGGCCCCACGAAAAGAAGAAGCGGTCCCTTCTCGCTCCCTGTGCCTACAAGTTCGAGCCGCGGACAAGAAAGAAGAACACGCGGAGGCGCAGAAGAAGAGCTGCTGGTTCTGCCGCCAGCAACGAGTGAGTCCAGCTTGCTTTCAGACGTATATGTCGGAGGCAAGAAAGAGAACGAAACGTGTTTATGCATGCCGTGACCCCCGTGGCAAACACGCACTGAGCCGCCTTCTTCATGACGGTCGGACGGGTCTCCTCCCCCCCCCCCCCCTTTTTTTTTTTTTTTCGCCAGCGCGGGTTCGCCCGCGGGGTTCGGCGGAGGAGAGAGGCGGCCCGAGAATTGGAGGTCTCCTACCGGGGCCGTCGCGAGCTGACCTTAACAGGAACGGAACGAACGAGAGAAGCACGTGCCGCGCAGCTAAGGGGACGCTTCGGAAGAAACAGCGGTGCCGGCCCACCTGAGAAAAGCACGCGGTTCGGCTGGATAGTGCCTACATGACCGCGGTCCGTGAGCGCGGAAGATGGGAGACAGCATAGAATGACAGGGCGGAGACAGCGAGCGCTGGACGGCAAGCATCTGCAAGTGAAGGAGCGGTAAAGGGCGGAAGAGGAGTCGGACGCTGGTGCAAGCAGGGAGAGAGAGAGAGAGAGAGAAGATTTAGCGGAAGCTGGACCGTAAAACGGGACCGCGCACAAAGCGCGATCTCACAGAACGCGAGTTTTGGAAGAGGGGCCCGATTTGATTACGGAGCAACGTATCTGCTTGCAGTATAGACACCGACTAAATGGGTTTCGATCGAAAGGGGGGCGGGGTGCTCTTCGCGACAAAACAAGAACGAAGCGGATCACCCGGAAGAGCTTTACGCGATACTGCGCACACCCTACAGGGCGGTTAAACGCGCGTATAGAAAACTCGACCGGTAGCACGCGGAAGCAGGACCGACTAGGGGACGTCCCACCAGGGCGGCCGTTCATCAGCAGCTTCGCTACATCAACGAGCGCCTATCTCGCTCTCGTTCTTTCTCTTTAGCATCGCGCGGTCGGCGGCAGAAGCCTGCGGGCAATCCGAGCCAAAGCCGGTAGCCGCTAATGACCGCCGCCATCGCCGCCTTCGGCAGCAGTAAGAAGAAAGAAAGATTAGCGAACGGAGGAGCAGCGGGAAGAAGACAGGGCTGCGATGCAGCCGAAGCTCGCACACTATAGCCCTGCCGCCGTCGCCGCCGGCATGGACCCAGCCCAGCCAAAATTTCCCACGCGGCCTGCGCTCCGTTGGCTGCCGACTTGCCCCGCGCCGCTGTTATCATCACTTCTGGAAAGGTGTAATTTTGTCTCCCGCGTCGTGCAGGCTTAAGCGAGCGGCTGGCTCCCGGCCGGTCCAGGACGAGGCTTCGCTACCTTCACCGGTTTAA
This sequence comes from Dermacentor silvarum, assembly GCF_013339745.2. Classification (NCBI taxonomy): domain Eukaryota; kingdom Metazoa; phylum Arthropoda; class Arachnida; order Ixodida; family Ixodidae; genus Dermacentor; species Dermacentor silvarum. Next base: position 93,695,920 of record NC_051158.1, read on the forward strand.
TTCGAGACGAGAGATTTGTGGACCTTTCTAGTTGTTGTTCCTTGTTGTCGTCTTTGTTTATTATTTAAGCGTCTAAACTGTCGCGGGGGACGCACGTGGCCAGGAACGGCCCCTGCATGTGACGAGAGTATTGGTCTCTATAAACGTTTGCGTTATGGACTGTTCGTTTCAGCAGAACATTATAATAATAACGTTACAGTTATAATCGCGTTGTCGTCGACATCTCGTGACATTGCTGAACCCCGCAACGCGTGGGTCTCTTTTCTGTTTCATTGTTGGACTGAAAATATGACTGGAGACTTGACAGCGTGGTGAAGGCCCACTCCTTTTCTCGCTTAATGATACAGTCAATGAATCAAAAGTTAAGAAAAAAATTTCATGATAAGACAACAGGACAGAACGAAAATCAGAATGCACGTTCACACAATGCAGACAAATGTAATTTACACGTGCGCCAGCACGGAAGCAGCACAGGATGTGCTCACGTAGTCCGAAATGTGCACGGGCCTCTTATCTACGTTGCTTCGCTGTGTTACACCTTCAGGAGTAAACGTTTTTTGCAGCGAAGCAAGCTTGTTAACACCATAGTACAGAATTCCCCGCCGCGAAGTGTTACACAGGATGTATCGGTATTTTAATTTGTGTGCCGCATCACTATACTCGTCATAGCGAGCACGGCCTGTCCGCGTTTTCATCCCGGCATTCCACACGTAAACAAAAACTTCGGCGATTCCGCGCACCAGGTGGCATCACAGCTGCCACTCGAAACGTCGGTGGGCAGAGAAGGTGTACCGTACGCGGAGACACCTAACGAATGCCTTCCTCCGGGAAAACGCAAGCAAAGACGTGTGGACTATAAAGGCAGCCCACGGAAGAAGAGCTGGAAAACGTGCGTTGAAAGAAGATGCAGCGATAAACGGGTCCGCGATAGGAACAGTGCGACGTGGTAGGACGTTGACACCGGTCCCGGGGACAGCGTCGTGCATTACGTCTTGGCAAGAGAAGAAACGGCTGGATAAATTGCAGCAGCCACTTTGGAAGTCGTGCGAATGGGAAGAGGGAGAGAGAGGAACTTCGCGTGGGGACAAAGTGCTGCCACCTGGTGTTGGGTATAGCGGCAGTTGCGCCTTTTTCGTGGGCGTCTTTACGACGTCGGAGAAGGGGGCGACGTATGGCGTCAGCCTGACCCGCAAAGGGGGGTGTTTTAAGGTGCCATCAAAAAAGAAAAAAAAAGAAAAAGAAAAACGGCGTACGTCACCACTGCGAAATGCGACTCTCAGACAATATTCCGTCTTGTTCTCTGTGGTGTCTCTTTCGCGCCCAACGTGTTCACTTATCAAGATTATTAACTAGGCCAAGGCCACGTCGTGTTGCTGCGACAATAATAGCACCCTTTGCACATTATACTTTCTTTTTTTTTCTCCTGTATGGTGTTAGCAGATAGGCGAATTTCATCCTTCAATTCAATGCTTCTGCAATAAAATTCGATCCTTCGAAGAAGACCAGGAGCTCGCAGCGACACGTCTTTTTCATTTCAGTGCAAAGAGTACATCAGTCCGTTATTGAATGGTGCTCGCAAGGCAATACAGTTATGCCGTCGGTGCTTACACATTGATAGTGGTGCGAGTGCACTGGTGACCCCAGGCCGTGACAGTAAGGCATGGTTTGAACTGCTATAGTCGGGTACAAATTAAGAATGTAGGAGAGGCCCCCCGCCCGGATGACCGAAGCGCGGCAGCCGATTGCCTCCACGACTAAAGAAAATAGTCCCGCTGACGCGACTCGGCCCATATCAGTTCGAAGCGCGGGCTGCCATGTTCTCCGTCGGCGGGGTCACCGGCCGTCCGGCTCGTGATGTCAGTGTAGAGTGCACGCCCACTGGCGGAGGCTCGTGCGCATCCGACTTTCAGGGGCAAATGCCGCTGCCTTGTAAAGTTGTACCCGACTAGACCTAGCCATTACCACTGTCCCTATTATCTGGATGGTCCTAACGTTTCTGGCTTTGCGATCCCCGTTGCGCCTATACCGTGTGACGTTACCATCATGTTCCACTCTGTATTGAATATTTCTCGGCTGAAAATAACAAAAGCATTCTCAAAGCTGTCCGGCACGTCGTTGCGCTCGTGTATACCTTTAACAATAAGTATACGTTTCTCACTCCCGCTCCCCGGCCCTTACTAAGCAAAACAAAGAGAGAGATAGAGTAATAGGGTTGGTAAACGTGCCACTTCACAAACATATTGCCGTGCATGAAGCGTACTTCAAAATGGAAGAGTAGCCTACTTTCAGAAAACGATTTTCGCATAATGTTTTCCTCTCTTCCTTCGAACCGCCCCTATACCAAAGCTACTGCACGAACGAGCCTTCGAGTCGCCGCATTCGGCCGCACGCCAGACGGGCCACGGCAAAACGCGGACCCATCGGTCACCCTCTGAATAGCCCTCCCGCTGACAACGGGAGTCGAGCAGCCATTCTTTCGCAGTCTTCAACAAGAACAGCGACAGTAGGAGGAGACACAATTGCATCGCTGTCTGAAAAATGCATCTGTAGTGCAACTAGTGCAATTGGCAGCACGCTCCCCCCCCCCCCCCCCCTCACCCATATTTCTAAGATCACAATCGCGCCGACTGCGGTTCCGCGCCGAAGAAAGGCAAATCGTCGATTGACGAGCGCACTATACATATAAATACCCGATGGCCTCACGACAGAGACCTGTACTGCTACTACTGCTGCTGTACGCATACACACGGCAAAATCGGAGCCGGTCTCCTCCTTGCTCGGCAAGACGAGAAGGAGCGGGGCTTCTTTTTCACGCGGAGAGGTAAATAAGGAGGGCACGGATACGAATCTGCCGAGAAGGCACAGTGCTTATTAGACGAAGGAATCAGTCCTTCAGATTGCGAGAAGAACCACTCCCCGCTGCATGCAGCTACGTGCTCGCGAGAACCTAAGCTCACATTTTTTTTCTTCTTTTGCTTCTTTCCAAATGCAGACCTCAATAAAAAGACGGGAGGGTAGGCTGCTCAGAATGGCTTCGATTCAACTATGACCTTCTAATAATTTCATTTTCTTACAGCATGACAGCTTAAATTGTTTCCGTTAGAGAATGCTTGGTAAGGCAGAAGAGTAGCAAGGAGCAAGGACAAGTACCGACGCCGTCCCAAAGTTCCCGCAACAGCTACTTGTGACGCCAGGGATTTTTCAGATCGTGTACGCGAGTGTGGTAGACTGCTTAATCGGTAAAGAAAGAATTCTACTACGCCGCATCCTGAAGGAGCAAAACACCCAGTCGAGGAAGTTTCGATAGCGTTTCCTGCAACAATACGGCCCGAATGCGAGAAAAACGCTTCGGATTGCTGAGACGGTGACGCGACTGGCCCACCGGCTGCGATGCTTTGGGGCGACATTTAAAAATAGGAAGAAGTTTGAGCTTAAATCTTACCTGCTATAAATGAGATCTCTATCGCCAACCTGAATAGAACGGCGCAAACGGAAGACGATTGGTCTTGTCTCGGCCATCCTCGTCTTTTGTTTGCGCTGTTCCATTTGGCACGGATTACCAACATGTTCGTTCGTATGATCGCCAAATGCATGAAAATATCTCGGAATGAACACTTAACCAGAATAAACAGACTTGGCGTCGCTCTGTTAGCGTCCCTTTAAGATTACTTAACGAAGGGAGCAGATGAAACATTAGCGTTCACTGACCTGGTCGCTGAGGGCCTCCTTCTTGAGGAACTTCATGGGTTCGAGGTGCGAGTGGAAGTTCTCGACCACGGTCAGGTTCTTCTTCAGAAGGTGCTCTGCAGGGGAAAAAAAGAATAAAAATTAAAAAAAACTTGACATCACTTTAGCATACGCCAAAGAGGCTGAAGAAGAAAGCCTACGCGCTCAAGGGACCTTCATTAAATTACTTGACGTTGTCGTTCGAATGCGTTGTTACTTCTTATTACTTGTTTTTACCCACCAAAGGCAGCGGGTCCGAGTGCCTTAATTGACGCTACCTTAATTAAATGCGCCTCACTTAACGTTGCCTTAATTAACACCGAAGGTCGTGGGTTCGACTCCCACCAAAAGTCATGGGTTGGAGTGACTTAACTCTGTATCAATTAACTTCGCCTTAATTAACCTCGCCTTGACACCAAAGGTCGCGGGTTCGACACCCCACATAAACTCGCTGGTTCGACTGCTACCGAAGGTCGTGGGTTCGAGTACATAAATTAACTCTGTCTTAATTAACTTTAACTTTTTTGGCATAATGAGCGGAATCGGAACCCGCTGATGAAGCAGACGACGACGACGAACGCGCGAGCAGTGGCACGAGCGCGTCTCTGCGCGAGGCGAGCTCACGTGACTTTCTGTACCGCACGCCGCGTTTTCAAGGCCACCGTCTGATGAAGCATTTGAGGCCTTAAAGAAGCAAGGCTCAGTGCGGGCCACCAGTCACGCACGTGCGACGCACTTTCAGCCGAGCGACAAAAGAGGCGACGGCGAAAATCCAACCGTCCGGGAGGCTTAGCCGCCCAACTGTGGCGAACGCACACCCGCGCCACCGGCGGCCACGTGCTGGCTTCTTCTCGCCGCGCTCGAGTAAGCTCAGAAAACGCGCGTTGTTGCGCATCGACGGAGCGCGACAGGTGTAGGGCTTCTGTTACCCAGAGAGAGCCCTCGATCGGGCGGGGGGATCGGAAAACCCCCATTTGGCATAAAAAATGATGGCAAGTACCAGGACGCCCTAAATATCTACGAACCACGTTTCGGTTACGGTACTCATGAAGGAGCTATAGATGGATGCGTCACTTCGTCATGGATACGTTGCCATGGTTACCTTGGCACGGATACGTTGGCACGGATACGTTGGCACGGATACGTTGGCACGGATACGTTGGCACGGATACGTTGGCACGGATACGTTCGCGCGACGGCGGGCGCGTAGCATCAACCTACGTACCCAGCATTGTCAGCCAATTTTGCCGCGTGTGGTGACATCAACGATAATGTCGATGACGCCAGGTCTGCCTTTGCAAACTGGCTTTCGCATCGAATTAAACACAGAAGCGTTTCCCGACCTCCACACCAGCTAAGTATAATCATTTTACGAGCGAGGGGCATCTTGTAAAGTTTCTACAACGTGGGAAATATGAGTCGGTATACTCCTCGAAGAGCCTAGCAGCGACAAAACGTTTTTATTTGTACCAGTTGCGAAGATGCGCGAGGTTTCACGCGGCCAGGAGCCAGAGTCAGCTGCTGTACAATCGTCAGCCAGTCGCGTCCACACTGGAAGCCACCTGTGCCGTTTGCAGCTTTATCCAGTGCCCCTTTGTTGTTGTCTGGGCAAATTAAGAGCTTTTTCTTTCCGCCACGATTCATTACGCCAAGAAATTTGGCCCCGATGACAGGGATTCGGCCTCTGCACTGTGTGCTATTACACCTCGTCCACGGCATGTTCCAGTTAAGACAGTTGCATGCCAAACAACTGCCGCAGGGTACGAAAACACACAATTCAGCTACAGGAAATATGACTACTCACCCACAATGTAGCCCATGGTGACGTCATCGGGCAACCGGATGTGTTCCCCGATGCTGATGAATTTCCCACGCCTGCAACAGCCAACAAAAAAATATGCTTTCAAATGGTGATTCTGACACGGAAACATCGGCTTTCTTGCTTCGATATCTCACGAGTATATTAGCTGATTATATATATATATATATATATATATATATATATATATATATATATATAAAGAACATGCCCAATTCCTTCACTGCCTGCCGCTTTCTTTGTCTTCTATTCAATTTACGAATGACTTGCTGTAAACGGCTTGATGTAACCTGTGTACCACATTCGCCACACGAAAACAAGAGCTTGCTGTAAATTTCACAATCAAAGCTAGATACAAGCACTAAAACACGAACGATTAGTCCCACCTAGTGGCACAAGCCGCGATGTAATAAATACCACACCGTTCTGAGGTGCAAGTGTCCATTCTGCAAGTGTCCATCTAGTGTACATGTCCATTTCATCTGCTGCCGAAGTGCTCATTGGTTGGGAGCGCCTGTCTCCTTCTGACGCGCACCCTAGCGCAGCCAATCAGTACTTCAGCAGCAGAGGAAATGGACATGGCCACTAAGTAGACACTTAGATAATACCCCCCCCCCCCCCCCTGATGTCTGCGCGCTTTCTGTGTATACGCGACTATACATATATCTAATCGCCCATGATCTTCTCGATAAAGTGCCGTTTCCTAGTAGGTTTAGAGAGAAAAAGAAAAATAATAAACACAACGATCAATTTCCATCCGAAGGGCGTGTCCATCCGCCAGCTTAACAAGGTGTCGGTTTGGCGTCAACGACGGGCCCAATCAAGCGCGTGTCACTATACACCGCGTCGCTCGGTTTCCCAGGCGAGCTGATGCTCCCCGCCCAACGGAGGAGGAAATCAAATTGACCTCCGACACGTGATTCAGGCGCTCGAGGTCCGCGCCTGGGTTGGGCCGCGGTCGAGCCACCCGGATGCGGCGCGTACACCGGCGCCCCAAAACTACCGCGTTTACTCGACTCTAAGCACCTGCGTTTTACGCACGATAGCGAGCCTGCGATGGAATTGAGATTCTTAGAAATAATATATATATATATATATATATATATATATTACGACGACTGAGCAAGAAATATTATTTTATTATAAGACGAATAGATAAAGGAAATGGAGGGAAATATGGGGGTACGGTTAGCCCGTGCGAGGTCCAGCTTATTAGTTCATAGGAAACTCGAAAACAGCCATACAACTTTAAGTCATTTGGGACCTAAGAAAAAAATATGCCAGCTAAATTAATCCTGGTTATTCATAGCCACCAATGTTGAGTCATTCGCGCCTGTAACGCGACAGTACAGAACACAACGTTTCAACAAGACAGAGCTTCACAGAAAGGTGGACAGCGTTCGTACGTGTAATAAACGTCTGTGAAGCCAACGTCTCGACTCGAAGTCCCCTAGTCGAAACGTCGGCTCCACAGACATTTATTACTCGAACACTGTCCACCTTTCTGCGAAGCTCTGACACGACACGCTGGCTTCAGCTTGAGGCATCCCTTGTTCGATCAACGTTCACCAACAGTCTCGGCATATATCACATAGACAATTGTCAGTCTGATCCATCGAGACAGCCTGCGATGTGGCTCTTTTAAAGCGAATAGCTTTTTTGTTTTTCCTCCTGCGCCCGTTTTCCTGGTTGTTTGGTGGTCGGACTGGTGGTCGGATGTGAGGGAGATGCGGGATGGGGTTGCATGCGAGTCAACGCGGTAGTTCGTTCCCGGCAATTTATATACTGCCTCGTGAGCAACAACAAACCGCTCGCACTGCGTGTTTTCCTTTCTCAATCATCTATCTAGTTATACGCTCCACGTTGGGAAGTTTGTTGCGGTCATTCATCTAGGGGAGTTTATTTGGCGGCTGTCAGACATTTATGTCACATCCTGTCTGCGCGTATATATACATATGCCGTCACTTCCGCTTTTTCTCGATGGAATTCGATGCACGCGCGGTCTGTCCGGAGGATCGCGGGGCATGTGGTAGTCACGTAGAGGCCGTTCTCACAGCATGCAATGTAAACGGCATACCATTTACCGTACACTGCTGGTGAAAGGAAGGTCGCATTTGCGATGCCGAGCGATTTCAGATAATTCTAGTAAGTTATACGGCGGAATTCACATTGACTCTCTGCAAGCGAAGATATGTATGCTTATTATGCTATCATGATATGATATGTGCGCGCGCACGCACACACACACGTGTGTGTGAACGAGAGAAGAAGGGAAACCGAGGAGCTCGATTTTGTTAATCGTATCATAATAAGGCAACAAACAACGACACCAAGGACAGACCTTTCGCTATAGATATATTTAAAGAAAGTAACTTCGACTTTGTTCAGACGCGAGAGTAATTAAAGAGAAGCTTTGGTGCTCAAAATTAACCCAGTGCCCTGTTATCCCTGGCGTTCCTTCTGGAGAAAAGGATGCTTCACCGGCGAGCGCACAGCTTTGGAAATCCACCCTCGCTTCACCATCCTTTCGACGCCAAAGAGCAGCAGCGACGAAACCAGCCAAGATAACTGACCGCGCCTATATATTCGACGACCCAGAGCCGACAAAATAAACGAGTTTTGGCACCCCAAGCTGAAGCGGGCCGTCGGTCGCGTTAGCTCTCCAAACGGCCAACAAAGGAGCTCCCTTCGAAGGTGATAGCAAACGCCGCATTCCTTGGAAGCGGTAGCGACTGTAAATCGCTACAAGCTGGCCGTTACGGAGAGCCAACCTCGACGACTTCCGTGGGATCAGCGTCGACCACTGATTCACACGCAGTTGCATCTTCACTGCATCGTAGGCCGCGGGCGGCTCGAAGGTTCGGACATCAGAGCCGGAGTCCGGCGGGTTAGTGCGACATCCTGGGTGGGATGTCACGCACAGTTCCATCATTCCGATTGGACGCGACAAGGACATTGAATTCCCTCGTATACCGATCTAGAGAAAAATCAGCTGCGCCTAAAAAAAAAAAAATAAAAGAAAAAAAAGCGGATCTTGGGTACTGTGCGGGGTTGGTGAGAGATGTAGAGACTCCGACTTGTAATGTGCTCCATAATCATGGAGCCTTCTTGCGAACATCAAACGTTACTTTGTACGTAAAACACGATTTCGTCAACGCTCGGACGTCGCTCTGGAACCCTCCTTCGCCCGGCACCTGGCATGGCATCAGCCATGGAACGACAGCCCTAAACTACGGCGTTTCTGATAGCTCGTTGTTGCTTTGGGCCGTTAAACTCCGTGAAAGACCATTTATCCCAACTAGATGCACCACAAAGATCGCGGTACACGCTATAATGTCGCATCCATGTAAACGCGTCCGCGCACAGTCGCGAAAGGCAGATAAGATGCTTAGCATCTGCGTTCACCTACTTTAATCCCGAAACCACAAAGCCACAAACATTTCTTTCCGATCCTTTTCTTTTTCATTTCTTGCACACAGCGCGGGAAGAACAACGTGGGCGAGACGCGATGTCGACTCAAATGTGGGTCGCAACGCAACGAGCGCGCGACCGATTACACATTTTATTTTCTCCCCGTTTTCGCAACAACGGCCCTCGCAATCCGCGTTCTGCCCTTGTGTAAATCGCGAGATTTCGTGTAGCGATCATTCGTGTAGCGGTCTTTCGTTATGCACTTTTTTTTTTTTCGTTCTCCGTATCTCTCGCTCGCTCTTTCACTACACCCCCCCTATCATTCCTCGCACACACAAAGGCAGGTGCGCATACGAGACAACGAACGTGTCCAGACACGAGCCACACGCCAGTCCAGCCGCAAGAAGCAGGCCACCGCGCCTCGTCGCCTGGCAACTTCCCAGCGACATAAAAACAGCAAATATAAAACGCGCGCGCAGAAAAAAAAATACAAAAAAAAAACACGAATTATTCGGAGCACTGCCACACCGCGCACTGCATCGCCGCTTCTCCTCGTCGCAGCCTCGAAAAAGAAATATAATCACCGGCCGCCCGCCGACAGCTGCCGCCGATTTGCAAAGTCCGAAGCACGCGTCTACATAGCAGAGCGAAACGGATAGGCGTCCTTCTGATATCGTCCGCGTCCCGGTCCATTGGGCTGCGCGACCACGGCGGTTTGGATAGCGCATAATAGACGCACTAGTGCGGCCGTGTAGTACGTCGATTGCATTTACCTCGTATACGGAGCGTTCGGTCCATTTTGTTTTATAATCACCCGAGAAGCAGCTGGTGGACCGGAACAGATGTCCGGGCCGAACCCTCCCACCGTTAGACTGTTTCTTCGAACGGAGGAAAAGAAATGAACAATCAAGATATGAAGACTGGTGACCGCTATATACGGGGACTAGATCGGCGTCGGCCAAGCCCCTCGGGGACGCAGTGTCCAGCGGAGGTCCGCTGATAAGCCGCGCAGATAAAATAAGGGGAGCGGTCGAAGTAGGTAAAAAGAGAAGCATAAGGAACTGGAGCAATCAATCGACGGGCGAAGAAAAAAAAAACTAAGATACAGCAGGATCAAAGGTAGGTAGCAGTTCGCAATTTTAATGAAAAAGAAAACACAGCAGAGAGAGAGAGAGAGAGGTCAATTAGGCAGGGCGCGGGCGCGGTGCGATAGAACTAAAGAAGGAATTGAACCAAGCAAACAGCCACCGCATATACCAGGGTGCCCCCCCCCCTCTCTCTCTCTCTCTCCCAGTCCATTATTGGTTTCTCTTTTTCGCCCCAGCTGCCCGGTCATTATAACCATTGAACGCGGTCGCCTTCGAAACTGGACGTGCGCTTGCGCGATGCGGCCTTCGTTGAAAAAGATTGAAAATGAAACAAAGAGAGAGAGAGTAGATACTATAAGGCCAGGCAAAGGAGAGATAAGCCTATACTGCATAGCCAACGCCCATGCTATAGCCAGAAGAGGGCGTGCACACCTTCCTCCTCGGTGGTGGACCGTTCGAGCCAGCACCGCTCCCCGCACTATATCTCTGCGCGGCGCAGCGCCACCGCTTCCGTTCGCTTTAATCGTTCGGCGTGGCGATAGTGCGCGCAACGCGGTGATGCTGCGAGTGAAAAGGTGGAGCGAAGTGAGCGGGAATGAAATTTATTAGACGCTCGCGACGAGGCTCGCTGTAACGAGTCATTCATTATCTTTATGCGAAGTAATTATAAGAGACAAGAAAAAAAAATACATCGAAGGATGGACGTAGTCGCAGATTCCTCGCGTTTCAGATATTGATTTTAATGCATCGCCATGCGGAAGAAACGAAAAGAAAAAAAAAATTGGAGGACGGTTAAGCTTCGTCTTTAAGAGTGGAACGCGATAGCATTCAAAGATCCCTGGCTGCTTATCAAGTTTTCTTCTCGTATATTCAAATTACAATCCGAAGCTATCACGTCTGTAGGTTGTGTGAAGTCGTACTTTACGATTTTTCTGACAGATTTTACCTTGAGAAATTCAATTTTGTTCACTAACGCCTTGCGCCACGCGGAGGGCCTGCGCGGTCGGAGTGGTTCGGGATGATAATTTCCGCCAACGACGCCGGCGAGCCCGCGCCGACACCGGATTTTCTGCGACACGGGGCCCTTAACGCTTTCGCGTTAAAGGAGACACGTCCGAGCAGAATGCGCTCTCACGACGGATAACGTAATAGAAGCGCCTCCTGAATGCCGAAAATGCGCGGTGTCAGTGAATAAAGGGGACTCAATAGGTCAGAACTGGAATACTCGGGTCATATGGGAAGACGCTCTCGTAAAGTGTTCTTGAAAGCAAGCAGACTTGAGCGGCGGCGCATATTTAACAGGATAACGACGAACAAGGTCAACAAAAGTGGCGGCCCGATGGAGAAGTCTAACACAGCTGATAGAACGGGAACAGTAATTATGAAGTCATTTGCAATGCCACATTTCACATATGGGTACAGACGATTTTTTTCTGCAAACTTGAGTCGCAAGTGCTCTTGACAGAAACGCGGCTGCGGTCCCTGTCGATAGATGCTGGCATTGTTCTGATTGCGCATGATACAGGTCCAAGGTTCGCTGAAAAGACCCAATTATCTGACATGATCTAACAGAAGCAACGAGACGCATTGTTCCCCTTGTAATACAAATGCCTGTACGGCAGTCTGCGTAATACATCTGGCACAAAAACTGTATTACACAAACAACGCAGTGCGACGACAAGACTGGGAAGCAAAGAAAACCGCGCATTAGTGGGTAACTTATGAGTTACATTATGATTTTAAACGAACAACCTTTTGTAACGTGAGTTATTCGTAAAAAAGGCAGAATTCAGGATCTGTCTAGGAGGCTGTAGGGCATAAACGTTTCTTCAAATGGTAATGACCACGCTGTTTTGCGCGAGGCGACGCGTTTTGCAACTTGCGTGTATGAAATCTGCGCATATACGCTTGGCAGCACCCTTCTTTTACTAGCCGTTCGAGTGAAAGCAGATTTTCAAACCAAGAGGAGGCACAGCAAGCCTATATAATGTGAAGAGGCAAGAAACTACAGAAGACCGTAAAGCCAAGTAGTCAAAGAAGAAGCAGCTACTTGGTAATACGATGAAAAGAGAAATAAGCGAAACAGAAGCAGCGTGTACGAACTAAACATGTAAGTCCTTCCATGATAAATGTGACAGACGGAGTAAGTGCCCTGCAGATGCAAAAGGAACGAGGGCGCATTAAACCAACATGGGAATTGACCGACAGCCAGAGATAGCTTCGAGGTTTCTTCTATAACTGCTTGGACTTTTCTCTTGCAAGAACGCGCTGCTAATCCCGTCGCCACCCCCTCAGCGACATTTCACTTCGTCGGCTCCCTACTGAGAATTAAATTCTGGGGTTTTGAGTGCCAAAACCGCGTTTTGATTATCAGGCACGCTGTAGTAAAGCACTCCGGATTAATTCCGACCATCCGAGGTTCTTTAACTTGAACTCAATGCACGGCACACGGCCGTTCTTGCATTTCACTCCCATCTAAATGTGGCTGCCGCGGCCGGGATTCGATCCCGCGCCCTCGGGCTTAGTATAGCCTAACGCCATAGACACTACGCCACCACGGCGGGTGTTCGACTCACTACTCTCAGCAAAGAACACACTGAGCGATCCATGACGCGAGATATACGATTCCTCACTAAGGAACCCTTAAAGAAAGCTAAGAGGGCCCGAAAGCGTCCTCGAAAGGGAGGGGTAGCAAATGGCTAAAAGCGAAAAGAGGAGCAATGACACGACATTCAACAGCTGCGCCATTGTTTTAGAAGCCCGCGTGAGTTGTTGCGTCACCTATCCGGTGTCACTGACTCGGCGGCCGCTTTGACGCACAGCGCTTCCCGGCAGAGGACCGAGCCGAACATGGGAAGGGGAGGGGGTGCAACTCCAAGCACCGTAAGTGCAACAAACGAGCTCGACATATCCCCGTGCATGCGCATCGGGGAATGAGCTCACTTTTTCCCACGTCGTGACGTGACGCCATGCCGACGAAGAATGACGGAACGTGCTTAGCGCGCACAGCAGCAGCGGTCACTGTCTCTTGTTCAGTCGGTTTCCGATCACGAATCTTCACGCCGACCACGATGCGGCAGACGTTTGATGGACGCACGTCGTGTTGCGTCTGCGAGCCGGCCAGCCCGCCTGCCTGGCCGGCACGAGCCGGCATCCGCGGCGCGCATACCGATGCCGTTTCCAGTCGTAGCAGAGGCTGGGCATAAACACGCACGCACGCACAGACGAAGTTTACGGCGTCACGGAGAGGCGAAACACTTTTACTGTTCTCGTAACTCGTGCCCGCAACATAGAGAACGTCGCATCCCCCTCCTCCTCCCAACTGTCTCGCCCGCCCTTGAAACTGAAGCCGAGTGGGGAAGGCGGTACGCGGCAGCCGAATCTGAAAGTCAAATGATCACGCAGCCGCCACTGCACGACCGTCGTCTGCCACCCTTCCCCGCCAGGAGCCGCTAGTGCCACGCGGAGCAGACGACGACCTGCGGTTGCCGCGGCCATTTTGTTTCTCGGTTCGTTGTGTGCCCTCCAGCGCGCGGGTTGTGCACAGTTCAGGACGAGACGACTCTCTCGAGTGGGGGTCGGTCCGAGATGCTACGTTTCGCTCGCCATGCTCCTCGTCAGACCGCCTGCCACCGCCAATCGCCGGCTCGATCTTCAGGAATTGCCGCCGCCGCCAAAGCGCTCGTCACTCTTTCGACAGGAGATGCCCGCGAGAGGCCGCCACCGTAGTCACCCTACCTCCTCTCTGGCAGCCATCTTTGTGTCAAACGCCGCCGCTCTGACGAGCTCTGAAAAGAGCATCGCGTGTCGGCTTGTCTTTTGTGGCGGACCTGAGCGGTCATACCGCGGCCGACTTCAGTGCTATCTTGTCGTCCTTCTTTAGGTCTTGATTTTCCAGCCCTCTTTTTTTTTCTCCCTCTCTCCTGGTCCATTTAATGAAAAAAAAGCAACTGAGACGTCCCTCCTATCCACTCGTGTACTTCTCGAGTAATTTCTAGACGCGCTGATTTTCTTTTGCCAGCGGTCGGCCCGACTTTTTTGCTTTTTTTTTTTCGCGGCCACCGGCTTACCGTCTCTATCAACTCATGCGATCTTGACTTTTGCGCCTCGACGTGAGAGCGCGTCCTTCAACACAGCGTGACGAATCGACGTCTCTCCGGTCCTACGTCACTTCGAATTCGTTTACGTTTCTCAGTAGCCTTTGACAGCGTCGTGGGATGAGCACTTATCCCGATTTATGCTCGCGGCTACTGCGATGCGGCGTCCCGACTGAAGGCTTTCTTTTGTTTTTGAAAGACACCATATACTAACCAGACCCTAAGACAGCTCAGGGAAATAATCGTTCTTGAAGTCTGTTGTTATTGACTAAATTATGGGGTTTTGCGTGCCAAAACCACGATCGGATTAAGAGGCACGCCATAGTGATATCGCGTGGTTTGTTGTACGAACATTCCCGATTCGGTTCGCTCCCAAGCCGATTTCCGCGTGCATGAATAATGTGGATGGAACCGCCAGCTGCCCCCGCTTCTAAGCTTTTCTTTCATTTCTTTTTTGCTTTGTAGAAAGCGAGGTCGCTCTTACATGGTAACACATATCATTAGGCCGATCCGGAGTTCCAGCAGCGGTGATGTCTCTCTCCTCAGCGCCAAGCAATAACAACACCGCAAGCTTCCAGCGTTATAGGGGATGCAAGTTACAGGCCTCAGCCGGACAAAAAGTCACGACGTGCTCCAGAGGAAAACAACTATCGGCTAGCTGCTGCGTGCAGGTGAGAATCCGGCGCACGCTTTGTTGTCAGGCGGAGATCTTGCACGAGCAGAAACCACGAACGACGACCAGCAAGGCACGAACAGGCCTGAACACTCTACAAGACCCTACAGTTTCGGTGTCTTCTTTCCTTTCCCTGTCTCACTCACAGCGACAGCGCTTCGATGATGAAGACCTCCTGTCAAAAAGAAATTCCCGGCCTCCCGCGTTTCTTCAGCAGCGTCGTGACGGTGGCGAAAATGAAGGCCTCCGAAAGCCCGGCACGGTAGCACCGGGGCCTGTTGTCCCCGTAGATGGGAGATGCAATTTTCTTCCTTCCAGCGTGGGAAATGAGCAGGGCCGTCGTCGCACGTGGGGCCACTTGTGTTCGGAGGTGTCAGTTTTCGAGAGAGATTGGATCGTGCCGCGTGAGCCACACCTGTATACACCGTGACGGCTGAGGAGCGTGGGCTGCCGTCTTTGTTCGCCACCTCTCCCCCCCCTCCCTCAAGTACTCTCGCTACCGGAGCTGTGCCTGTCAATGACGCGTTTCGCAAAGACACGGCGGGTCGGGGCGTAAGGGAAGTCCAGTCAGGTGTCTGTGGAGACGTATTATTGCAAGACCCAGATGAGATCGATGGCGGTTTTGACGGCTCTTTCTTGTGGAGAATTCTGAAAAGACAAAACGGACCCTGAAGGCGTTCCACAAGCTGACAGCGGAGTCCTATTTTACCCATCCCATCCGCCCCCCCCCTTTCCCTCCCTCTTCTATGAGAAGTTAGTTATAGATCGCCAAATGTTACAGAATAAGTTATAGATTGTTGCTACTTCGTAATTTGACAACAAGCTCCACTTCTTTCTCGCTCCCTCTGTAGGAAGCGAGTGCACTTGCAATCGGTAATGACCATGTCTCTGCCTACTTGCTCTGCTTATTCCCATGCACCAAATTGAAGCCACCCAACGAATCGCAAGGCATGATCTGCGCATATCTTGGGTTGACACGGAAGGTTTATCACGCGCTCGCTAATGTCTCAATCGAAAAAAAAAAAGACACGGACGTATCCGTGGTTTGCATATGTGTGCCTGACCATGCCGTTAACGCGCTATACCCGGCACATCTTCTTTACTGGAAGACACTGTACACAATCCCTCCTAAGCTTTAAAGCCTGGCAGCACCGCGGTCGTAGCACGGCACGCTGACCAAACGACCGTGCACGCACATGACCGCCGCAAAACGGATGCATCCCTCCGTTGGGACAGCATTCGCTGCGGCCTCCCACTGCGGATGGGTCGGGCCGTTCCGGGAAAAAGGCGCGCGCTGACACACGCGAGATCGCCGGAGGTCAACCGGACACCGCTTGACGACGAACAGCGAAATTTTTTCGGTCGGCGCCACGCATCATCCGACCACGCCACCCTCAACCTTTTCCTCCGAGGAAGTTTCTTTTTACTGCTCCACAGCCAACTGCACCGACGGATAAACCAAGCACGCATAATGCATTCCTGCCCCCACGGCGAAGTCAAGCGCTTGCACGCGACTCTCGTGCACGGCGCTGATGCTGCAGATCGCATTGCGTGCCGAACGCGCCTCGGTACACCGCGGCCAAAAACCAGGCACACCTGGCTGCGCGTTCCTCCCCCGTGCCTGACGTGGCCTACAGCCATAGTCGAGCACGAGAGGGCCTTGCGCTTGCTTGCTCGCTTGCCCGTCTCAGGCTTGATGGTACTGGCATGCGCGTGCTATTCGTGCTTCTCGGGAACGTGCGGACCGCATCGCGTGAGCGCCCAGCCGGAACGCAGTGGCGGCGGCCAAGTGAAATGCACTCGCGCTCACTGCACGCATGCAAGCGCTCCCTAAACTAACCCCCCCCCCCCCCCCCCCCCCCCGCTCCTCTGCCACGGTTCCTTTTGGAAATGATGAGGTGAACTCCGTGGTTCACTGCGTGGGATGGCTGCTAAGACTGCGAGTTTCTGTTTTCCATCGCCCCCCCCCCCCCCCCTTCTTCGCTTTCGGCGCTACTGCAGAGAGGGGAGACGTTGCTTCCTCCAGTCTCCTTTTTCGCTTGTTTGTTTCCTCACCTAAGCAAGACCTCCTTTTCTTGGTCCCCGAGCTCGAAACAACGCACACTGGTCGACTCTTGCTATACGCCCAAACGTCTCTTCGAGAAGGGAAACGAAGCTTTCACGTTATCGTAGTACGTAATCCTTGCGCAATTAGGCGCGCTCGCTCTCGAAGAATGCACGGCAGAACACCGCCTTCCATACCGCTGCGCGCGGCAAACAACCAAAAAAAAAAAAAAAGTACCCCGCAAAACTTACATAGAACCTCCGTTTGGCCCCTGTTGACAAAGTGAATGCAAGAAATACGTGTACTTAGCGCAGAGTGTACGGCGAGCCGAGAGGAGAGCACTAACGATTCGTGAAAAGGGCTGTAATGAAACCGTTCGGACCTGTTCAATCCACCGCCTGCTTGCTCTAGAGAATGCAGTTACACGTGGCGTTTTCTAGGCAGCGAAATGAGTAACGGAACAATAGCGCCGGCAGTTACGCTGCAAGTGAAGTTTAACGAGAGGCGGCGTATGTTACACCACGGGATTAATTAAGTCAGCCCGACAAACGAACAGCGCCAAACG
Source organism: Dermacentor silvarum (assembly GCF_013339745.2). Lineage (NCBI taxonomy): Eukaryota > Metazoa > Arthropoda > Arachnida > Ixodida > Ixodidae > Dermacentor > Dermacentor silvarum. The sequence goes on from NC_051158.1 coordinate 93,713,343, forward strand.
CTGTCTCTGAAATGAGAGAAAAATACGCGAGCTTTAGAAATAGTAAGACAATTTCGACCCTGAGTCCAAAAGAACCAAAACATAAGACTCCGCGTGCCCAATGTTCAATGTCGCTGACTTAGGAACGCTAATCCTCTTCCGTCAGCTGATTCCGTATGATCGATCCCTTCCGGCCACATTTTCACTTACGCGTGACTGACGTGGCCTCTGGTGAGACGCCTCACTGGGGCGACGTACGTTCGGCCAGTTAGCTTAGCCAATCCGCGTTCGCTCAACGTGATATCCACGAAAAAGGATCGACTAAGAATACCGGCTCCTTCCTGAAAGAGCATTCCATGCTGTGAGAAATATAAACATCGCTAGTTCCCACGCCCCTCTACGTACAATGTATATACATGTAGGAAACGACGGCGGTATCCTCGGACAGACGCTACTGGCCGAAACGTTCTATATACTGTGCGGCCAAACCGGCGATAATGCAGTCGGCAAACAACATCGCGGTGACGCTTGCCGTTCTTGTCGATATCGAACTTGCTCGTCACGGCCGGCATTCGCTCCAAGTAAGCCAGCACCAGGAACCGCGAATGAAACCGCCGACCGAATGCGCGATGACGATGCGCTAGCGCAGCTCAACGCGACGCGTCAAATAAGCGTCAATTCAGCGTCAAATTATTACGTTGTAGGCCAACGAAGGCCGGCTCATGGTCAAAGCGTGCGGAATAAATCGCCACCGGCCGTCTCATATGCAACGCGATTTCGCTTCACGAACGGAGCATAAATACAGGGCGGCAGCAACATCAGCTGCGCACCACGCACAAGTGGGAGAATCTCGCGTGCGCAGGAACCGCAGCACGAAGTATAATGCCAGAAGACTTGATTGAAAACAGATTGCGCGTGTAATAAAAAAAGAGAAAACAACGTATCAGCAGGTCCCGAGCGGGCCCCGTTCGCTTTTGTGCTGGCGCTGAGGCGCAGGGGGTCAGCACAGAAACGGTGGTTGCGCCTCCGGGGTTTCCCCCTTCAACTTACCGCTACATTCGAGATTAGTGTGTGTGTATGCTCCTGTACAGGTATACGGACGAGCAAAAGTGGGGGTAGGGAGGGGGGGGGGGGGAGGCGAAGTGGGGTCGTGAGCCGCTGGAACTCCTCCCTGCGTTTCCCTGACCATCAAACAAAAAGAACTGCGCAAACCCCGAGGGAGACGGCAGGTGGCGCTAATGGCGGAGCTGTTTCCCTCCCCCCAAACGCCCTCGCAAACCGGGTGCATTCCGGCACCGTTGTGCCCGTCGCCTTCACCCATAGTCCCCCCCCCCCCCGTCCCGCACCTTCCTCGCCCCTCCCCCTCCCTCTTGTTGTCCGTGTACCGCAATATTTGCCACCCAAACAACAAGAAGCGGCCACCTTCTTTGCCTCCTGCCCCTCTCTCTCTCTGTCCGTCCATTTTCGCGGTCTCACAAGCGTTTTATTACTTTGCTTTTTCGCCGCCAGCGCCCCATGCTCACGGCGTACCCCCAAGCGCAGCTGTTTCAAGGGCACCGACTCCTTTATTTCGCCGGTTTCGTCGCTTTCGCCGAGAGCTTTGCTTCCCTGGTTTTTTTCATCGCTCTGATTGTGGCGCGGTAACCCCGGCAGTTGCGAGCAGTACTGCGACAAGATCGTGCGCATTTCAGTGTGGTGCACCCCGTGACTGGGAAGGCACGCATAAGGGGGTAGACGCGCTGACGTCATCGAGGCCGCCACATCGTTGTACAGCCAGCGCGGTGAAAAGCTGCGCGTCATATCCAGCAGCACAGCGGAAGCTGTGAAGAGGACAACGATATGGAGTGTGTGACGTCATGCGAATACTCTTGGTTCCACCGCTGCAGTGTGCAGCCGCTAAATTCGCATCTCTCTATATGCTCGCGACCCCTCAAGATCACCTACTTGTCATTGTGAAAGTTGTGCACTGGCTGCCTTACGAAATACCGACTGTTAATTGTGTATACGCAAGGTACCTTCTCTTCCTTCAGTCTTCACAATCTTTCTTTCATCATTCAGCACGGCGCTAACTAAATTAATGCACGCAACTGTGCCGTCTAGCGGCGTTTCTTTAGTTCCTACAAAACAGCGCGTCGAACTACGAAGAAGATTATTGCGTAACGCAACATATAACCATCATCGCGCGCCTCACAGCTTTCTAACGCCGTGTGCTCGCAGCTGTGACAAAATACCTCGGGAAAGTTAGCTGCGCCCGAAACTGTATAGTCCCCCCCCCCCCCCCCCTTACCAATATACCATCCAAATGTTACAGCCCTAGTCTAAATCATAGGGACCCACACCGTATAAATTACTTCTTTCTGTTCTGCGGTGCGGTTCGGATGGCGCTTTCAACAACCACACCTTCTGGATCAAAAGTTGACGGGAAGATGTAGACTCTAAATGATTAACACTGTTCGAACAAGTCATGTCGCCGAAGCCAACGTTTCGTGAAGGGTGTCCCCTCGTCCAACTGTTGGCTTCAACGACATTCAACGTTCTAACACTGTTTCAGACCTCTGGGTGGTGATATCACGAGAGTCATTTTCACTTGCCAGGGGCTAGCGCTTACGGCATGCCGCAGGATCTCACTTAAATAGCCTGCACACAACCCGGCCGTCGCAGGCAACGTAGCCGCCCGCTTACGTTCGAGAAAGACTGTACGCAGGAACGTTCAGACACGACTTCCTATACTCATTCGTTTCCCACATGTATGATGCACACAACTGAGCTGAACCCCAAGGGACAAACAAGAAGCGGAGCGTATATAGCTGCCGAGCGTGTACTAGCTCGCAGAAACGCAGCCGACATGCCCTGTTTGTGTATGCGCCGGCGTTCAGACATGCAAGACTGCTGCGCTGCCTCGGCACATAACGCGCACGCCGAGAGGAAAGTGACAGGCGTCCGCAGCATAGACCACCTGCTCCCCGTTTGCCCGCAGCAGCGTCCTCCTCCTCCCGTGTCCTCCTCCAGACCCTCATGCCGGGCTGCATCGACGGGGGACAACGGCCCCGTTCCGAAAGGTATAGTGAGATCTTTTGGAATGGTCGCCGCTGTTTGGCGCAGCCAGTCGAGTCAGTGCCCCTCCTCCTGCTCCAGTAGCGTGCTTCTTGACGGGAGATACCACTTTCTTTCTTTCTTTTCTCTATTTACGTGCATGCATAGAAGAGAGCAATGATAGGTCCCACATACGGAGCCCCTCGGTTACCTGAAACTTGCAGCGCGTCGGGAAGGTGGCCGTCGCGAAAGTAACAAAGTAAGTTGGCTATGTAACATATTTTATCGTTGAATTTGTGCGTGTGCGTGCTGGCGTGTAAGCATGTGATTGTGTGTGTGTGTGTATGTGAGTGTGTGCGTGTGTGTGTGTGCGCGCGCGTGCGTGCGCGCGTGTGTGTGTGTGTGCGTGTGTGTGCGTGTGTGTGTGTGTGATTGTACGTGTATGCGTGTGAACAGACAACACTCTACTTCGGCCCCTTGGGCTAGTCAAGCACCTTACTACGCGCTAATGTCGGCCCCGAGAGTTAACTAACATTTGAAAAAGCTGATCCAGTCGCTACGGTCAGCACCGCCCTTCGTATAAGTGAGCAGTACCTGCGCTGAGGAAGTGCAAAACTATAGAAAGTATTCAGTGCGCGACTTCAGTTAGAGCGGGACCGTCGTATAGGCGGAATTTCACTTAACCAGGTTTTTATTAAATTAACGTAACCAAATCACTCGCGCATACTCACTCCATCATCACCTGCCATCTTTCTCCCCTTTTCACCTTAATTACCTCGTTGAAGGATAGCAAGCCACAGACGCGCTCTTTCTGTCGCACCTCTCCTCATTTAAATTCTCCTCATTAAAACACCCTCCCTCTCTGTACGTGTACACATAGTGAAACTTACAACTGCGCCTATACGAACCACAGATGTCAGAAAGGGGCTTCCAGACCGAGGCGGTCGCCCCATGCGCGTACTTTCACCGGGACAAAAGATACGCGGTGTGCCGACACATAAAACACCTGGGGCCAAGAACACAACGCTTTTCTTTCGTAATTGCTTCCTGCCATTGCCCTTCCCTAATGATATGTCCAGCGTCAGGATTGGCAAAAAATTTCTCCTACGAACAATTCAAGCCTAAGAACGTTTTGTGAATTCGGGCCCAGAAGCGCGTCGAAACGCACAAAATCCGGAGCAATATGACTCACCCGGCGAGCGGCAGCATCTTGAGCGCAAGCGAGCGACTGATGCAGAATCCCGCACCGCCCGTGGCGAACCAGAAAGAGATCTTCCTCTGTGGGAGAGAACAAAGGGGAAGAGAGAGATTAGGTTTAGAACGACTGAATGCAGAGCGATTTGTTAAGGACTCGTGTTACTGAAACGCAGGCGTGCAAACACGCGGGCACAAGAAGGAACTAAAAGGACAACACAAACAGCGACTATATGAACTGAAGAGTGGCACTGTCTGGATGAATGTATTAAGCCGGCCGCCCAGACTGGACGTCCGCAGCACGTTGATGTCACTGTGACACTTAGCGTACGAAGCCGGACTGCGAAGCGGCTACTGTTTTCAACCCTTTCCTAATTGCCCCTCCCTCGCTCTAAGCCGGAGGGCCATCCCATATCAATCAAAAATTTTACTCACGCATTGGCGTAAAAAGGAGGAGAATACAAAACTTACCTGCGCACGTTCAAAGGAAGGCATCGCCAAGCGTCGTGGACACGTGGACAGGCGTGGCAAATTATTAATAGCGGTATAGAACGCGCATAAGTCATCCCGGGATTATCCTGTACAAAGAGGAATCTTTGTGCCTAAATTGTTTTGTTTCGCGAATGCCTGTATATATGTGTCCATGATTGGCGGGTTGGTGCTGCCTTCCTTTGAGCATGCGCATACAAGTTTTGTGTTCCCCTTCTTTTTTACGCCACTCTGAAACCATTCAGGTTAATTGTCGGCGTTTGTGTTGCCCTCGTCGTTAATTCTTGTGTCCGTGTTTGTGCGCCTGTCTTTCAGTAACACGGCCCGGGTTAAGTGCAGAACCAACGGCTCACGAGACTCACAAGACGTCATGCAACCAATCGTTATCGGCTTGTGTACGAGCACTTCAAGCAGACAGAAGAAGAGAGTGCCTTGCTAACACGCTCTGCGTGTGATTATTTTTGCGAATAATTCGCTTGACAGTTATCTTGCTATACAAATAACGCTGCAGAACCAACTTGGGCCACTGTAGGTATATGTGCAGGCCGCTGTCTTTCCGAGCAGTGCGTGACCGACGTCTGCGTACCTGCGGCTTGCTGTTGTCCCTGGCGAGAATCTCCAGCGGCTGCCGAATGGACGGCTTGCCCAGGTACCAGTCCTCGCGGGGGTCGTACTCTTGCAGCAGCTTCACCAGCCGCGGAACGTTGACGTAGTTGTCGTCGTCGAAGTGGCACATCCACCTGCGAACGCGTTCGCACGCAGCGAGCCATCGACAGATTAGTTCCACGGAATCCCGCCAGGTGGAGGAAGGTTCGCGAAAGCAGAAGTTGTCATTAACCCGACCTAAGAAAGAAGGTGTGCAAAGGAAACGCGTAAGGGTTTCACAGAAAAACAGCCTCGCAGTAGAACAAAAAATTTGTCCTGGTCCGTGGGGTTCGAAGCCGGAAGCAACTTCCGGTTGCCGATTAATTCGGCCTCGCTCCTGCGAGCTCCTCATGCTGGCTACTTCAGATAGTATAGAGCGACTGCTCCAGAAATGCGTTAGTCACGGGTTCGAACCCCGAAAGAATACATTTTTTTTTAAACTGCGAAGTTTGCTTTCTCCGAGTACGAGTTCCATTTGTAGCTACGTGCTACGGTCGGGTGGATGACAATTTCTCCTTTCCAGCAAACCATTGAGTACGACGTCACCTGTCTGTTACTGGCGTACATATACTGCGCAGATGTGTCCTGAAAGAAGCACTCAATGACAATCGTAAAAAAATAATCAGAAAAGCAATCAACTGTAACATTTCGCTGTGCTACTGACGTATAAAATATAAGTTCCAGTAATAATCCTCATAAAATAATTGCTTAGAAACTCTACGGATCTTGTTCTTTGAGGCCTATATAATTGTCGAAATGGTGTGTGTGTGGTGTGTGTGTGTGTGTGTGTGCGTGCGTGCGTGCGTGCGTGTGTGTGTGTGCGTGTGCGTGTGCGTGTGCGTGTGTGTGTGTGTGTGTGTGTGTGTGTGTGTGTGTGTGTGTTTTCTCACTCCCTATGTTTCACTCCTCATCCTCTCAAGTGCTGTAGCATTCCAAGACTGTCGCTAGGTTAACTTGTGCAGATACCACTAAACTTGCTCTGTCCTGTAGTTGTCTATAGACATGCTTCGGGCTTATAACTTTACAGTTAGTTTGCAGACGAATGGTTACCAGCTTCTTAATAGCAAACCGCTCGAATAATAGAACACCGGAAACAGACTTTTGTCTACAAAAGGCATATATACACTTTGCATCTACGGCAAAACGACGACAATCATATAGGAAGACAAAGCTGTTTGCACGAAGCCTAACATTCAATCTTAAAAAAAGAAAAGGGCAGTTAATGAAGAAACACAGACACAGCTAGGGACGCAACGATCGCCTGGTCCGAGTTCTGGATATCAATTTCTTTCGGCCAAACAGACATGTTCTTTTCGCAAACGCCACCACTGGTACACAGTATAACGGGTACGGGATACGTACCAGGATACATTATAGGTTTTGAGAGTAAAACAGACATTCCCGCCGACTGCTCCCGCGGACGCCCAACTGAATGTGGCTCCCCGTCGAGAGAGCATCACGTGCTGCGGAACAAGCTCGCCGAAAAGGTGGGCTATTTTTCTAGACCAGAGCAAAAAGCATGAGAGCTATAGTGGCACGGCGAGAGCTGGCGAAATGAACTCCGTCGCCCTCCGCGCAACAAATTACAAACGCACGCACGCCCCGCAAAACGGAAGGAGAAGACCATCGATTGACGCGTCATATTTCTCTCGGCCATCTTTCAGCCGGCGATTCATCAGCCTCTACAACGCGCCGACGCCGAGCTCACGGCGAGAAAAGGACACGTGGTGCGTGTAACGAAGAGGAGTCAGCACGCTGCCAATTAAGCGCATGCGCAATGACTCCGTGGGAGCGGCCGGCTCCGCAGACAGCCGCCGCTGGATATATATAACAAGTGATCCCGTGGCATCTGCCGTTTGTGTTGCCCCCTCCCCTCTTTCTCATTCTGGCTAATCTATCTATCTCTCTTCTTCGCTTTCGAAATGAAAAGAAAAAGCCCCCCGGCAGTGCGCTAAACAAGAAGGTTAAAGCCAGGCGCTCCTTCTCGCAGAGCACGTGATAAACGATGAGATGCTATAGAAAGCAGGGTTCTGCGTATACAGAGTATGTATAGTACTACAGAGCCTGTGCAGCCTAGCCACATGAGCGGCCACTTTTTGCGGTTTTCGGCGGGGCTGCCCCGTTGTCATTTTGTATTCGACTCCCGTGGACCTGGCCAACTTCGCCGTTTTAGTCTTTCTTTCATCGCTCCCATCTTAACGAGCGGGCGAAGACGCTCGGTTCGTTATTTTCTTTGTTTAATTGAGCGGCTCGCTCCTAGACGACAGGCATGCTTCTATATACTATATCTACGCCGCATACGCGCGACAGGCGTTTAGAGGGGTGCGGCCGGAGAACCGCGCGAAAAATTTAGATTGGCTGCCTCAAAAAAAAAAAAAAAAAAAAAAACGCATTAAACAAAAGCAGCAACCTATCACTGGCGCACCTGTGAGGCAACGACATCGACGCGTATTCATTTTTCTTTAATTATCCAAAGAAAGAAGAACGAAGTATCTGAGTGTCTCGGAGGCACTATCATAAATTATGTAAAGTAGAATGAAAAAAAAAATACTGTTGAGGCCGCCCTCTAGCGGCAGATACGAGCACTAGGAAATGAGAATGATGAAGCATGTTTGCTGCGCGAAACATCACACTCGAACAGTCCGTGCGCACCTCCGAACCTTTCTCGCATTTTTTTCGACTAGAGATTCACAATATTTGAGGTGATAGGGCAACGTACTTCTGCGAAGCTACAAATTAAAGACGGCAACGAGGTGATGAGGTTGGCGCACGAGTACGGCGGTTAACCCGACAAAGCAGTTGCCTATAATGCTTCGTTTTGACAGTTTGCACTTTTCCAATTTTTTGTCTTTCGTTGGGTGCGCTTTTCAATCAATACAGTGAGACCGATACCCTGCGTGGGTAACCATGTCTTGAAGCAACAACCACAGTAACAACCTCTAATAAGAGAGAGCGAACGCTCGAATCTTGGACTTAAGCTCTCACACACTCTAATCATAAAACATGAACACACGTGGTTATAGCCCAAAGTCATTCTCTGCCGCTTGGCAGACATGCGCGCTGGATAGTATGTATAGACAAGTGTACCATATGTACTCACTTCTTAGTGCTGTCGAGGAAGAAGTCTAGCTCGACAGACATCTTGCAGCACAGGGCTTTCCTGCAAACGAAACAGACAGAAAAAGGAGGAAAAGAGTGAATTCACTACGGAAAGACATTTCGGAGTGAAAAACTCGAAGCACGTATGCATTCTTGTAGGTTTCTCGCATATACTGCGAGTGCCACATATGCACACGTGGTGCAAACACTATAAACGCAGAAATAAAGCGATAACGCTGGTGTCGTTGGCAAAGACTACGCTCGCACTCGGAATACAGCCAACGAATGAGGAATGAATAAGGACGTATCCGCTGTTCCTGTAAAGCCTGCAATCGAAAACTGTTTCTTCGACGGTTATAGCGCATATGTTATTGTAGTTCGCGCATTGTTTCAGAATTCATCGTGGCGCCACTTCAGCGCGAAGGCACACGAGACAGGAGAAGTAGGCGAAAACAAGCACTGAACATCCACTGATAGTTTACTGCTCAGATTTACAGAGAGAAAGAGAGAGAGAAAGCAATGAGGGGGAAGTCAGGGACGTCAACCAGACGAGTATCCGGTTTGTTACCCTACACTGGGATTAATGGGAAAACGGAATACTAAGAGGATTTCCAAGTCTTACAGAAATCTTCAGAGCTCCAAAAGCTTCGCCGCCTGTTATGAAAACAAGGCATACTAAGCAGACTTGCACATCCACTGTTTTTATTTAACGCCTCGTTGAGAACACGCCGAAGCTCGTCCAGATACCCGTTGAAAGCTAGGAAGCATACGCAGTAAACTTCTAGTTGTTGTCCAGCCGCATTGTTTTGTCTACTCTGCCCTGTCCTCTGCGCAGAAACAACAATAGATTTTCACTCGCAGCCAAAGCCAGCGGCTTCGTGCCTTCGCTTCGCGTGCACTGTTAGCACACAAAGGACGCCCCGCCCACACTTACGCAGCCAGGCCGCGGTATCTCTGCAACCCCAACAACGCACGCGCACAGCTCTCCCTCATTAGCGAGCCCGCACTCCGGGCTCATTTTACTCGTAAATTGGGCGGCCGGAGGCCCATTCGAAAGCGGAGGTCTATTTTCGAGAGGACGAAAGAGAAAAAGTACAACCGCGCACCTTAACGAGCTGTGGGCAGAGAAAGTAAGCATTCCGGCGAGTCGAACGACTTTCGACTCGAAAGACAAGGCCACGACGGGTGGCTTCGACGACGAGCGCAGAAAAAAAGAAAAAGAAAGAAGCTTCGTGAAAAACGAGGTCTCTCTGTTCCCTTTCTATTCTTTCCCGCTGTCTCGAGCTCTCTGTGCACGCAGCGGGAATCCAATCTCGCCCGGCCATCGCGGAGCGCAAAGACATCCGGTTGTGTCGCCGCGCTATAGCGCGCTCCAAACTCAATACAACTGCAGACTTCAGCGCACGGTTGCACACCCTCCACCTCCGCAACCCAAGACGCCCGCAGGCCACCCCCCTCCCCCCTTCTCCTCCTCTTACCGACCTCCTTCCACTGTCAGCGTTTGCTGACTCGGAGCAACACAAAACTACCAACCAAAACAGGCGCAAGTGTATACACCGCGTCGGCGAACGAACACGCACACACACCTTGCACGCACTACACCCTGGGTTTGGAAGTAAGCACAAAACGAAAGTGCACGAGCGAGTCGCGAAGCAATCGGCGGCCGCCTGCCTGCCCCGCGTGCGTGCGTGGCTGAGGTCGGTAAAGCAGCGGACCGTGCACGACAGCGCTCGTCAAAGAGAGTGACACGCGGCGGCAGCGGCCCCCGCAGAACGGCGGCTCGATTCCGATCGGAAGGAAGAGAACGATTGGGTTATCGCTCTCGTCTCGCCTCGTGAGCACGCGGTGTGCCGCATGGGACTCGCGTAAACCCGCGGACGCACGTTTGAATTTACCCCGCGACAGTACGCGCGAGCAACAGGTGTGAAAAGGGCGAGCTCTAAGAATGGCGATCCCAAGCGGCTTGGCCATAAGTGCGAAAGCCCAAACTCCGCTTGGTTGTCTATGCAATCGCGTTGACTTTCTCTTTCTTTCTTGTGCGCAAGCTTGATCACTGAAGCGCCGGTTGTCAAAAATATTAGCCAAGAAAAAGAAAGAAAACAAGCTCAGCCCATGTGGTATAGTTTCGTTTTCTTACAAGCGCTCTAACTTGGATTTTTTTAAAAGAAAAGGCATGATTTTATTAATGTAACATTAGGAAGTTTTAGAAATTGGTGACCTCAGTTAAAGGTTACCAATTTCTAAAACTTCCTAACGTTGCATTAACAGTGACCTCCGGCAAAAGTCACCAATTTCCAAAACTTTCTAATGTTACATTAATAAATGCATGCCTTTCCTTTAAAAAAAGCCAAATTAGAGCGCTCGTAAGAAAACGAAACTATACCAGATAGACTCGCTTTTTTCTTTCGTTCCCATGGCTATTGCTTTTGAGATAACCGGTGCTTCAGTGACCAAGCTTCGTGCATCTTAGGAGCTAATAAACAATAATGCAGACCGCGGTCGTGCGTCGGCCATGCTGTAAGGTTGGCTCTGTGGCCTTTACACGCGTTGGGATAGTACACGATTATACACGGTATATTCGCGTGAACGAGAGATAACGAAGCAGACGACGACAGAGAAGGAGCAAGGACTTCGCGGGGTCAGGCTTAGGTTTCTCTGAACGAGGCAAAAAAGACGCTTCATCGGATACTATAGCAGAGCATTCACGGACTGCGCGAGCAGACACCCGCCGTTTGCCATCCGCGATGTCTTTCTTTTCGTTTGCTTCTTTCTGCGCGCTCTGCTCACCGCTCAGTCCGCCAGAGAACAAATTTCTCCGTTCCCAACCCCCCGCCGACTTCGAAGACGAGCCTCTCGCGATGTGGCGTGGGTGGGAGTAAATCGGCGGCGGCAAGGAACAGTGGTGCCGTCGCCTTTCTTTACGCAACGCCGCGCAATTATTTCGGCTCCGGGGATCGGATCCTTCTCGATGCGGACTCGCAGAGACGTACTCTTAGGTACAAAGGGTGTACTAGCAACACCTGCTTGCAGGAGGTAACTGCGTGTCCAACAGTTAAACTCCCTTTTTTTTTTTTTTCGACAGTTATGGTACTCCCCCAATGGAGTACGCGGAATACTTTCTTCGGTTGAGTGCGCCTTCACTCTGTCAGTCGACGCAAAGCGAGCGTGTACCTATACAACGACGTGCGAGAACTCTCTAGAAATGAAATCGCACATGGTCATCGTCATCATCAACTTATTTCGTGTCAACCGAGGGGCCAATACTGCTGCGAGCGATTTCCACAATTCCCTTGTCTAGCGTAAGCTGACACCATCCTATATGCCTCCGACATTGCTCATTGCAACCCGCCGCGGTATATATACATAGCTCATTGACTATATGGCACTGCGCTGCTGAACAGGAGGTCGAGGGTTCGCTCCCGGCAGCGGCTGCTGCAGGCGGAAGGCAAAAAAAGAAGAAGAAGAAGAAGAAAAGAAGAAGAAGAACAAACGCTTGTGTACTTAGATTGAGGTGCAGCTGATTACAGATGCCTAACCCTTACTGGTTCAAAATTAATCCGGACTTTTTCCCCATTACGGCGTGCCTCATAATCGATGAAACCGTCACGTCGGCACGTAAAACCCCACAATTTATTTAACTTATTTGTCACACGTCACACGACCTCGATTATGTTTCCTTGAATTGAGCACACATGCATTCTGCGCAGTGCTTAAAGTAAGGAGGGGGGGGGGGGGCTGGGGCCGCCTCCCCCTCAATTCTTTAAGGAGGGGCTCGGCCCCCCTACGGCATATTAGCTGCAGCCCTGCGGCACCCATTCGACAAGCGGTGGAAGTGATCTATTACCAGTAGTGCCTTGGTGCGGGGCTATTGTAACACCCTAAATTTTCGATTATTGATTTATGGCGCATCGCTTATATATATATATATATATATATATATATATATATATATATATATATATATATATATATCAGCGCGTGTGCATGTGCGCGCGCTAGCGCTATTCTGATCACAGTCCTATGTGAGGGTCCCCCCTCCACTGAAGGGAGACTATAAGCCCTGATTCTGCAACGCTGGAGGTGCACCGGTTACTTCTGTTTTGCCCATTACATGACGTACCTAACTCCTATTCCTCTATTAATTTGAGCCGCAATATAAGCTATACACGCGCTTACTCTGTAATCCACAGCGCCGTATATATTCTTGTCTAACTCGCACCGTCACCATTTGTCGCCCTGCTTTTCCTTCCTTCTCAAACTTCTTTCCCATTCTCCAAATTTCAGCCGCATACGTTGTTAGCGGTGTAGTGCGTTCTTTGAAACATGGGAACGGCGGATTCTCGATCCTGAAGAATTACCGCAGCTCATTTTTTATTTGAAGTAAAGGAACATCCGCAATCATTTTAAGTTTTCCACGTAGAAAAAGTGGGGTATAGCGAAGTGGTTCTGCGAATCTCAACGCGCCAAGGTTCGGTAAACTGTCAATACCGAATTTAGACTGCACCGATGCGTAAAATAGCGCAAAACGCTCACATCTTTAACTGCTCGTTGAGAGCCAGCCGCGGCCAGCCACAATATCCGTTTAAACACAAGTAGGCACGCACACACCAGCAAACACACCAGCAAACACAAACGCACACACAAACGCACACACACGTACAGCCTTCATTTCCCAGGAGAAATGCTGTCGCTGAGCTACGCAGCAACAAGTGGCTCTGCGCCAGGACACGTACCTGTTGTGCGACGATGAGCAGTTGGTGTTGATGAGGTGACCGTCTGAAACGGAACAGGACAAGGAAAATTACGATATTGACGTGAGAGCGAACTGTGGGAACGAAGGGGACAGTTCCCACGCCAGTGTGACAATTCGACGAGGAAAAGTTGCGCCGCAATTAATACGACCGCGCAGACTCGAAGGGCTCTTTGAGAACATCCCGGAGGACGAGTGCGTTCGTAAAGGCTTCTTTTATTCTTGAGGCCGCGCTGTGCAGTGCAGCGCATCGCTTGACGCACTCAGCGTATGTATTACGTTTCCGCTGCCGAGTGGCCGCAACGGACGCGATGGTTACGACAAAATTGTGCTGGCTGAAATCGTTAAATTATTTTCGATTACTAATCCCAGCGTGCGGCTCCCTTTTCAAACGAATATCCGTCACCTTTTCCTGTCACTCCCTCTTATTACTTCTCATCTTTTTACTTGCAACTACAAGTTATGCTATATAGTGGTGGAAATGGTTCGCACTTCAGATAAGCGGGAAGGCGGTCATCTGAAGCCTACTGTGTGTCACATGTGCATCCTAGATGCCTAACCAAGAAACAGATTATCTCCAACAGCAAGGTTATATAAGCATGTGCACTGCTTCGTATCATCTTGTCTGAAGCCTCTTGACCGTCATATGTCTAATTACGCAAAAAAAGAAAGAAAAAGTGGGAAAAGAGACAGAGGTGTGCATCAAAACCTTGTAGATTTTTTTTTGGAGGGGGGGGGGGGGGGCACGCACACGTCCCCGAAGTTCGCAGTATGTGCGCCACGTTGGCGCCACTTCGTCAACGTGCAATTAAAGGGGCAATTGCTGACAAAGAGCACGGACGTCAGCGGCGCCGTAGGCAAAAGAGACCTGAACTTGTTGTCGCAAGTGATTACAGTCACACTTTCATGCGCAGAGTGTCAAAATTTTTGCGTCCCATAGTTCATTCTGCGGTTCATATATCAGCCTATGTTTATGGCCACTGCAGGCCGCAGGCATCTCCCTGCGACTCCAATTACCCCTGTCTTGCGCTAGCTGATTCCAACTTACGCCTGTGGATTCCAACTTGCATATATATATATATATATATGTGCAACTTGAAATCCACAGGCGTGCGCGCGCGCGCGCTGCAGCGTCATGAGAAGTCCCAGTATTGGCCATGACCTTAATGGAGTTGCGAAACACTTATAAGGTATACCGGGTGTTTCAACGTACGCGTCCCGCATTTTATAAAGGTTGCCTGTGGCAGGTGGCACAATGCTAGTTCATGAGCTGGTCTATACTCAAAGAAGCGGACATCAGTTGGACAAAAAATTGAAATGCATAATCGACTAATGAGCGAAAATTCACTAATTAAGTCTCACTCATTCACTCAAGTTCTTTGTCGCACCCAGCACTTTAGAGACCCACTTTTTTCGCTTGCAACAATTTTGGAATTTAGAAATGGAATGCACTGCTGTCTACAGTGGTTGATGTTACGTTCGGTCAAGTTTCTGACGCTATGGTTAGGACTCTTTAGGGCTTGGTATTTTTTTGGGCACCTTTCTTTGAATTTATGTAGCTCCCAGGGAAGCGTGCAGAATGCTTTCTTCTAAGCACTGATGCTCGAGTACGATAATAGGTTATTACGTACACTAAAAGTTGGCTTGTAAATGAGCATGCAAACAAGCAAACAAACAAACAAGCACGACTCACTTGTCTTGAGCTGGTACAGCGGGTCCGCCGCATCCGTGAAGAAATACGTCTGAAAAAAGCAGAACAGAAACGCAGAAATGAGAAAAAGAACGGATGCGCTCCGCGTGAAATTTCACAGTTTTACATGTAAGCGATTGCCGAAAGAAACGGACGACAACTTCTCGCGCTAGGTCATGCAACTTCTAAAAAAATAAAAAAAAAGTCACGCCCTCAACCACGCAAAACCAAACTGAGCTCGCCATTAGAATCGTTTAAGACAAAACTGTGCCCGTGACGGTACTTCCAAGAAATGAAAACGCCAGGGACATATTTAGTACGTCAATCCGACAAGATGTTTGGTCTTTCGTGTACCACACACTGCGAGGGTTGATCACGGCTAAGTGTCATTCAGATTTATGCTAATCCCCATCAGCTGCTGTTTGCATTTCGGCCTTTCTTGTTAAGGGTGTAGTGTATAAACATAAACAATGCATGAGGTTACGCGTCGCATAGGATTAAAATTGACAATGTGAGCATCGCATTTAGTTTTAACGCATTATAAATAACCGCCGCACGGAAGCTTCCATTCACACTGATTCCAGCATATGTGTAGGATATGTACGTTTTTTTTTTATTCGTCTGATCTTTCGTTTGTTTTTAGTTGTTATATATTTTAGCCTCTTGTTGTGTCGCCTTTCAATCATCTGGTTTTTAGTGTGTGTTTTCAGTTGTGCCCCTGATTATGCCAGCTTTCGTTGAACCCTCGACTTCATACCTCGACTGAAATGGCGACACCAGAAGGCAGCTGACAAATTGAATGGCTACCGTGAGCCATAATAGAAAAACAGCCGCCTAGTCAGCATCAACTTTCTCAGAACAGAGCCATGTCGTAAACAGGGAAACACACACACACAAAAAAAAAGCATGGACTCGCTTGGTCGGTGGGGCAGTTCTTTTTTCTGTTCGTTGTTTTCTTTATTACTGCTAAATTCAAAGGAGAGCCTATAGTGTTCGCAGAGATCGAATCACTCACCAAGCCATTCCAACATCGAAAAACGAAGAAAAAAAATAGAGACGGTGACATCGCGTGTGTCCGGTGCAAAGCGAGACAATTAACATTCAGCGCGCGGCGGCGTTTACCGAAGTAAAATATAAATAAAAGAAAAAAAAAAGAGCAAAGAGAGGAAGACAGTGACGGGTGTGTGCAATACCCGATAAAGCACTGGTCCGGACTTTTCTCGCCGGATTACAGTGAAGTCCCGGGAATATATTTTTCTAGTTTTTCTTTCTTTTTTTTTCTCTCTCTTCTTTTTTTTTTTTTCTTCTTCGGGATGTCGTTGCAAAGACCAGAAGCATACGAGACAAGAGTGACCGATCGTTTAAGAAACCAAGTCGACTCGTTCTTCGAGAGCAGTATCTTGTTCTTCCTTTCCTTTCTTTTTTTTTTTTCTCTCTCATTTTGTACTGGCCTACCAGCGGGCCACTCTTTCGAGAAGTTGCCGCGTACGTGGACCGTGGCAGGATTGAACAGGTTTGAAAACGCCGGAACTGCAACTGCGATCCTCCTCACTGCTGCATCTTCGTCCACGTATATGCGATGTGCACGTCGTTTGCGGCCCCGAAAGCTAGCAGAGCAGCGAGATCGCACTTCTCTCTCTCTATCTCTACATCCTGAGGAGGCAATAGCTATTCAGAGAGAGATACACGCACGAGAGACATCCATTACGCGACTGCAGAACAAGCTTAGGATATACACGGGCGCGACACATGGCCGGGGATCGAAGGAGCGCTTCGCGGCGGCTCCGGCGTTTCGAATCGCACGTGATTCATCACCAAATTGTAGGGAGAGACAAGATTTAAAAAAAAAGAAAGATAAGAAGAAGTAGAAGTTCATGATATAGAAAAGGAAGCGCAGTATATATATAGATAAGATCGGTGTGGGCATTCCAGCACGATTGGAGAGGGCGGATTGTCGCACGGTTGACCAGTCCACCTAGTCGGTCGCGGTGGTTCGGCGATCGAGGGTTCGTTGAAAGCGTGCCGCTAACAACGCGGTTGTCCTTTTTCTATAGGCACACGCAATATCTTTAACTGCGAGGCTTTTCTTTCGAGGAACCCGCATGGGTTTCCCTTCTAGCAATTGCTACGATTGGGGTGGACGTCAATTTTCCATTTAATTGCTTCTCTCCACCTGGCGGGTTTTCGCTGAACTATTACGTCAGTACGTTCGAAGGGCACAGAAAATGGAGAGGTGAGTTTGGGGGATTTCTAGCGCGGTTAGGTTAACATAGGCCAATGCAGATGCTGCTATTATATCGCATGCATAGCAACACGGCTCAGAACAAGCGCGTGCTCATAGGCACGTTAGGCGTGCGAGCTTGTGTGGACGATTATATATAGCCATGTAGGCGTACCGGTTATAACGCACTCTCGTATAACGCAAGCATACACGCGTGCTCAAGAACAGCACCACAATCGGAGCGGGCATCACAAGGGTGAGGTGGATAACGGTCACAGCAAAACAGCAGTAGTAAATTCGGGAATATACTATAGTGCGCAGTGATAATGCACGGCGACACAGCCGTCTAAAAGAACAGTGCTATACAAAAGCTCACGTCTTCGAACCAACCCCGAGGTGGCCGTCCCTGCTACTGCGAGGGGACGCTGCAGTCTCGTTGTGCCCCGACTTGTTACATGCATGCTTCCCTTCTCTCGTAAACGCTTTCATCGTAGAAGGCACCATAAAAAAAAAAATTAACTAAACTGACCAGTATCGAAACCAATTACGGCACAAACCTATTATCAGCGGCGCTTCTTCATTACGCATGCCACCGTCCGACGAACGAGCACGCAGCGTTCCGTAAACCGAAGCAACAATTAAAAACGACCAACGCCGGAGCACCTTGATCGGTCAGCGCATTCCTCCTCTATCAGCCGAACGGCTCCTTTAAGTGCCGAAAATATGGCCACTTCGAGCGTATAATCCCCGTGGCCACCCATTTTTTTACGCAGGCACGCATCGCGACCATCGGGGGACGAAACCAGCGACCGAGACGGAAAAGAACGAAGCAACAATGACGAAGCAGCTCTAGCAGCCGATAGAGATTGAGAGAGAGAGAGATGGCGAAGAAGGAGAAGAAAGAAGAGCGGGGCATTATACGAGGGTCCAACTAACGAGCGCTAATGGCGCCAGATAGCTGCGGACAACCGAGCGGGGGAGGAGGAAGAAATTAAACGATAAGAGCGATGGCGGCAGCCAAAGCCAGGAAGGAAGAAGAGGGGCGAGACGGTTTCGGTAGGCGATAAGGGCGCGGTGTCCAGTGGCCGCGGTGTATAAATGATGAAACCAGTTTTTTTTTTTTTTTTTTTTTTTTTTTTTTTGTCTTGCGGCCGATGCGGCCGTTAGGCGGAGCGGCTGTCGCCGCATTCCATCGCGCCGGTCAGCGAGAATGCTACGTGCGTTCGTTGTGGACGTGCCTGGGTCTCGCACCCCCCTCCCCCCTCCCCCCCACCCCCTATCACTTTTTCCCACCGACGCGAGAAATGCCGAAGACCGCAGAAGCCTGTCTCGTATACACATAGTGTATCGCCGCCTTTGTATATTAGTGGTGTAGCTTCAAGGTCTCTGGAGCTTCTTCAAGTAGCTGCACGATCAGGCTGTTTTCTTTATTTCTATTGCTCGACTGCTGTGAAAAACGGACAGAGATAGGCCCCTTCTGTTTATGTGGTTCTAGAGGGGGGCTATACGAATTCGTCACACGTCGTCCACCAACCGCGACGATCTCTATGGGGATCTCCGGGTTGCGCGACGAAATGAAGAAAGAAAAAAAAATGCCATTCAATCTCGACAGTGCCATGAGAAATATACAGGCCACACCTTAGTCTTTCCCTCTCCCTCTCTCACAGACACGCGCTTTCCTTTTAACACGAACAAGCATAAAATAGAACACGCGGTGTGTATACTGCATCGGCTTAGGCACCGGTACGCAGCCAAGCGCGAATTGTAATATATGGCGAGAACACGTAAAACACCGCCACCATCACCAGCCCTAAATAGGTCGACTGCAGGACGATTTCCACTTACCATTTCCCTGCCACTCTTTCAACAATCACGTATATACCCCAAAAATTTCTTAATCTCATCACGCCACCTATAATCGTCTGTCCCATTTTGAACGCGTTTCTCTTCTCGTGACCCCATTTCGGTATACTCTAACACATCAGTGAAAGTGATATCGGTTGGAGATGTGTCCTGGCTATCGAACTGGCATGCCATGTGCTGGGTGGGAAATATGACGCACACATCAATAGGAAAGGGAACACTTCATCTGTCTTGAAACAGCGGTATCTTGTAGCCGCGAAAGTCAGAACACCTCACTAACTGCTATTTGGTATGATGTTCAGCTATTGAAGAATCCCGCTCACGCAACTTTTTCTTATCCCGAGCATATCCTCGTCATCATTTATTGGACCCTTAAAGGCCCCATGAGCGGCATTACATAAGGGGACGGGGGGGGGGGGGGGGGGGGTCTGCATACCTTAGCACTTTACAAGTGTTAGGTGTTTATCTGTCCTACGCACTAAATGGCCTGCGCTCCTCCAGCTATCCCTCCTAATATCAATTAGAAAATCAGCTACCCACGTCTGCGACCGTCTTCCTATATCTCTTGACGTATAAGTTACGCCTATCTTATTCCCTTATACACATTGGTCACTGCGCGGTCCTTAGCTTGCTTTCAATTTGTTTAGAAAGTGGCGCACAAAAGCAATTTCGCGAAGTGTGCAAGGCCGACGCATGTTACATCTCGGTGACTACAACGTAAGTAAAATTACGGTGTCTAGAGTGAATGCAACCAGTACAGTGCAATGAAGTATATTTTGTTACCAACGCAACAACTTATATGACACGCCAAGCGTTGAAGAAAACGCAGAATGTATTCTGCAATCCTGCTAGAGTAGAAAAGGTGCTTTGCTTTCTGCTGCTTTTAGCAAGGTATACTTATAGGTAAGTTTACTGGATGAAATTGAGCTAAAAGGTGTGGCGTTAGTAAAGCAACGGTAAGTAGGATATATTTACAAGAAGCATACATATCGCGACTAATAGTGCAAAAAATCTTTTTTTCTTGTTGCTATGCGACCTTCTATCTGGCCCTTTATACAGTGCAACTTCGTAATTTCTAGTTGAGCAAAACGCCTGCGTTTCAGCACGGCCGTTGATACGTTGAATACGTTGATCACTAATCATCATATGCGCTGTCTCAGCTTTCGTTGATTACTTCATTCAATGACTGCTTTGGTTTACGTGCCAAATCAACTTAAGTTGTAGTGTATATAACATCCAGAAACTCCACTGAAAACTTACAGATATAAAGCAAGGAATTAGAACGTAGTAAGAACCGGCACTCTCCGTAGTAAGGGACTCCGGATTAATTTTGCGAACGAACGTCTTCTGTGTCGAACGTCTTCTGTGCGGCGTGGCCGAGAATCAAAGCCGCGACTTCGCTATCAGCAGCAGAATGTCATGGCCAATGACCACCGCAGCAGAGAGAGCTCCCGATTAAGCTTTGACCATACGGGATTCTTTGACAGGAAGCTCAGCCATCTTTTACTCCACCTCTATCGGCGAGCGACCGCGGCGGGTCTGCGTTTGTAGGCCTCGCTTGACGTGGTCCTGTCGACTGCGCCAATCGTGGCATCGCGCACTCTCCGGCGAGCAACAGCAAGACCACCGCCGCAGCAACATAAGGCGCAGAAATATCCGCTTCGGCAGAACCGGACGCATGGACATCGGCTCCACTGCCCGCACGAAGTTTTATCAGGTTCGCTTGTCGGACGGCGTTTTAATGGACTGGTCGGTTGGGTGACGGCGCTCCGATAATGGGGGCGCTTGGGCGGACACGGGGACAAGATGCGGCCTTTTGATGGGCGGCCGATTTTTTTGAAATCGCCGTCGCTCGTGTAACGACCCACGCCTGCCGAAGCCGAACAGCAACGTAAGACCTCCGCCGAAGCAAGAAGTACGTATCTTCCAACAGAACAGGCGGCTTGTCGAGCGCGCCTTCCTTGTGTAAGTTTCGTCCGCGTGTAGAGAGTCTTGACGTACAGGCTTCCGAAATCGTTCTGTCGTTTGAGGCGCTCGGAAGTTTCACTTAGGAATTTCTTATCTGTATACTGTTTGACGTCTTCAGATGTCGCATGGAAGGTGGGGTGTCGTAACGTACACGACAAATGATTATGGTTCAAAGACATTAGTGCTATGTACTGTCGTTTTCATTTATTGTTTTTGAGATTCCGCGGCAATGAATTATCCCCGCTGTCTCCACAAACACTTGACAACTCAAGTAATACAAGACAGCACACGGTAAGGAATGGTACCGAAATGCATTTGAAAAAGAAACACAAACATCTTGACAAAAGCATAGGTGAAATTATGGTCCCAAGGGAAACACTGGCTCACACAAACTTATGTTCTATATACGTCTCCCCTTGTCGACCATTAAAGTTCAGCAGAGCGTCAAATGCGCTGTGGGATTGCTATGCATTACGGATGCTCGAAGTCAAGGACAGATATCTCTAGCGGCTATAATGAAAGAAGTAAATACGTCTGCGTTGCATAATATTCACGGGCGGCCAGCAATAACAAGCAGCACTTGACGTGGCGCAGCAGAAGCAATAAACAGGCGACTTCCGCTGACGTCAGTTACGTCAACGTTGCCGAGTTCTACTTCATAACAAATCCTATATTTACTCCATGAGCAATCGCGGTGGCTGACTCATTCCTATTTTGTTTCCCGTTCACATCGGTACGGTCCTCGAGGATAAACAGGAATCTTTGGTGCACCAACAGTGAGATGCTGACAAGTTTTCAGTATGTACACATGTTAACGCGTGTTGAGCGGGGTCATCTTCAACGTCTGCCAAATATAGCGCCACATATGTACGTCACTATACTGTGGTCAACAGAACAACTATATACTTTTCGTTTTTATCAAAGATCCCAGGTCTATAGAGGCCGTAGTCTTACTGATTTCATCTGGTTTGACCACTCAATGGGACGTACAATACAGAGAAAATTAAGTTCAGCTGCATTTGTAAATTAAGCTTCTAGAATAGCACAAAAGCCACTCTTGTCTACAGAGGAGGTTGTAAAAAAAAAAAAAAAAAAAAGATGGATGACGACACCGCCTTGACGTTCCCGCACAAGATCGCCGTGACGTCATTAATTTTGGCGGCGTCTGCTCAGGCCTGTGTACTATACACTGTATACTAAAGGAGCCAAAGAATAAGCTTACGAGTTTCAAAACCATTTACTGCGCCACAACGACTGAAATACGGGAAAAATACTTCGAAATCCGTGACGCCTGCACTGACATCACCGGCGCTTTAGGACCCGCCTTGGTTGCTTAGTGGTTATGGTTTTGCGCTGCTAAGCACAAGGTCACGAGATCGAATCCCTGCCACGGCGGCCGCATTTCGATGGGGGCGAAGTGCAGAAAACACCCGTGTACTTATATTTAGGTGCACGTTAAAGAACCGCAGGTGGTCCAAATTATTCCGGAGTCCCCCACTACGGCGTGTCACATAATCGGATGGTGGTTTTGACACGCAAAACCCCATAATTGTTCTTTTTTTTTAACCGGCGCTATAGGGTATAGGCGCAAAATGTTCTACATAGGGTGTTTAAGAGTTAAATAAATTACGATGATGAACTCAACAGATCTCATGCCTTTCCATGTCCCTTAGATCTAGAGATTCGAGACCAACGGAGGAAAAACGGCGCGGCATTTCTCTCGCGCGTGCAGGGGCCCAGCGCGACGTCCGTTTCCCGCCAAAAAGCGAATACCGCGTGCTTTCGTAGCGTGCGACCGCCCTCCTCAAGTATCGAGCGCGCGCGCGCGCCAAATGCGCGAAACAAAGGGCTGGGAAGGCGCGAGCGCGCCAGACGCACACGCCCCCCTCTCCCGATGGCTCATATCGAGATGCCACGAAACGCGTCACAACCACAATCTCTCTCTCTCTCTCTCACGCGCGCGTTCGTCACGCAGGCCGCGTGAGCGCCTGTCGATCTCAGCGCCCACGTCCTCTCTCTCTCTTTCCAAGTGCACGCAGGCAGGCATGCAGGCAGCGGAGGAAACGCGACACCGCTGGGAAGAACGCCCGCGGCAGTCAAACCGCACTGGATGTAGACACACCGACGCGGCAATGGCGCGACGACTTGGCGCGACGCGGTATGACAGAGGGAGTCCGCTCTGGCAGTCGCTCAAACAAAATGCAAGCGCATGACAAACGCCTGCTGGCGCTGCGTCGCTAACCTCCTCCTTTCCCTTCTCTCTCTCTCTCTCTCTCACTTGCAGTATCGAGTGTCGGGGAGCCAATGCGGGGGCGTGAGATACGCGCCTTTTTTATAGGCGGCATATATATACCGGCTGTAAAAAGGAGTATCTTGAACACCGGCTGCCCGTATATTGTCGCTAGGGCCTGCGCGACAACCTGTATTCCCGAAAAAAGAAAAGAAGGAAACACAATCTGATTTCCTTTCAATAACCGTGATCTGACCTTGTTTTTACATTGAACTGAATAAAGTAGAAATGAATTGCTAATTATCAAGTAAGAGATGAAGTCAGACTTTCACAGTAATAGTTGCTTGAGTGCCCATTACGGGGTTCCCTTTCATATTGGACCTGCCTGTGCATCGAGAACCCTTCACAAACTGAAGCGGGGGAAACGACGACGGACTTCGATGCTGCTTACACTATGCTGAGTAGAAATATGGCTGCAAAGCAACCTAGCGAAGTAAACTTGCCGTGCCGCCCTGCACGCTTGCTGCCGCGTGCGTTCACAATAGTTAAACAAAGGGGGCGTGGCGACGCGTAATGTAGGCGGAAGAACCCATACAACCACTGAAGTCCGGCTTTTTCTTCCCTATTTCACACGTCGGAGAAGAATCTTCGGCAAGTGAATTCTGACAACTTTCCCAAAATATCAAGTCTTGTCTCACGCCATGTAACACACCTTAAACTTCCTGCGTGCCCTTAAGTTAAAGAGGCAGCGCTCACTGCATCTCTGTCACTTTAAACTCTGGAGAGTGGTCGCCAGTGATTCTCGAACTTTTTATCTACTCTATATTTAATTACTTTTTATATTTTTATGTATCACGGACCCGTTTATCTGTGACCAAACCATGCTGGTACTATCCTCCGTTTTCTCTTTTTTTACCATTTTCTCTCTTACACGTACGAACGCGCAAACAGGCACATATGCAAATACCAACTGGCAAAGTTATACCCGAAGCCACTACTGTATATCATTGACCGTTCACGTATATGATGTAGATCAATGAAAAAATTCGGGCAGAACACAACTATACTATGACTATCCAAGTATAGTACCGAAACGCGCGTCCGAAACGCGCGTCATGCACGATGCGTGTGCTTCAGCCAGGCTCTACTCCCGCGTATCTCTCTGGGCCCGATGCGCCCTCTGGCGGCGGCGCCGTGAAGCCCGCGCATGCCCAGTGGCCCAAACACAGCGGCCCATGTAGGCGTCAAAGAGGTTTATTGAAAAGTGGCACATACCTACGTGAGCGGCCCACATATTAGACTGCACTACCTTCCGGATCGGCACACACTTTTGTGGGGATAGCTAGACAGCCGGAAAGAAAAGTGGTCCGGGAACGCTAAGAATGCTATTCGCATTAATACTCGCTTTAAAAGGCAAACAAACCCGCCGTGGTTGCTCAGTGGCTATGGTGTTGGGCTGCTGAGCACGAGGTCGCAGGATCGGATCCCGGCCACGGCGGCCGCATTTCGATGGGGGCGAAATGCGAAAACACCCGTGTACTTAAGATTATTTAGGTGCACGTTAAAGAACCCCAGGTGGTCCAAATTTCCGGAGTCCCCCACTACGGCGTGCCTCATAATCAGAACTGGTTTTGGCACGTAAAACCCCATAATTTTTTTAAAGGCAAACGTGGACAACGAAAGTGACAGTGCTTACGTAAGGTTCAAATGAACATGACAGTTGAAGCCTGAATCGGTTCGTGATTTGCACCTTATCTCCGACACGATCTTGATCACTGTGGAGAATACATGCAATACACCAGATTTGTCATTGCAACTGCATGGCAGTACGTTTTGTAGGTGCTTTAGAAATCAGAAGGCAATGCTCCTGGCTGGTGCGCCTCAAGACAATCACCCGCCGACCGATTTGAGTCGATTGTCTCGAGAAGCCATAGGGTTTCGTCGAACACCGTTTGAGAAACACTGCTGTAAGCTTAACGCCGTGACTGGATCTCGCAAGGGACCAGCTGCGCACGCGCACAGCAGTGCGCATGCTGTCGCTGAATAGATGACATCGCTTTAGAAAAGCAGACGTGGCAGTATGCGGTAACTTGAAGACGCCGTCTGCGCATCTGCAACTGGTCAATGAGCATACGGTCTCCATTTGTCCCAAGCAACCGAACAGACCTTGTTGAGGCGCAACGCACGCGCATAACGAAATTGCAGTCGCAGGAACCACCTGCCTATAGGTTTTCGGACAGGTGGCAATTGCTATAGCCATTCGACGACCGATGCAATCTAGAAATCAGCTCCGTGACGACTTCTGGAGTACGAGCGCCTTTATTTATTTTACTGCCACTGGGCACTAGCTGCGACCTGCGTTACTCCTGAACCACAAAGCGCAACCTAGTCAGCCTACAAACTACATTGTCAAGTATGAAAGCCACGCGTAATCAATGCAGCCAATTCGCGACGAGCACGGCACGGTCAGCGATGCGCGATGCTCGTCTCTGCCCACAAAAACCACCTGGCCCGTTCAATGAGCACCACGACCGGAAAGGCACTTTCCGGCGCGCGCTGAACGCGCACAGACAACACAATGGGCGATGCAGGGGTAAGACCACAAATCACCGCCGCGCCTCACGCCTATCGGCGCGACGATCGGACGCCACGCGCCGCGCATGCGCATTAGCCTTTAGCCTTCGAACCCTGTTAACGCAGCGCCCGTTGTCGATCTGGCACGCGCCATCGGCCAAGCGCGAACAACCGGATTCCGCTGAGGCTCGCCGCTTCAGCCGGCCGGCCACACGGCACACAAACCGGCCGTGAAAGCCGCCACTGCACGGCACCTGACGTTACAGACCGCATCCGTATAGAAGCAGCGCGAAAGCTGACCGCCGAAGGAGACGACGTACCACGTGTACCACGGTAACAAACCAAAACATTTGGCGCCGCGGTTCGCGCAACAGTTTCCGCACGAACGCTCCGAACCGCGGGCCCCCCTTTTACGGTATATACACCTTTTCTCGCATTCAACCAGCCGCCTATCCGAGCCTAGCCAAGCGAAACCAACCCTCGGCGCTGCGCGCTCCAATCGGGCGTGTACGCGTACTCACGCGCAACGAGTTCGAAATTGCGACGGCGTTACGCAACGAGCACCGCCCAGTTGATCTTGTATACAATCTCCGTGAGAACTCGAAAACAGCTGCGGAGAACGGCTTCCGCTACCGCGTTCGTGAGGGTATTTCGCGAGCCTCCATTGGCAAGCCGAGAGGGAGAGAGAGATAATACTCATTCACGAAGTCGACGGCACAACTTACTTTATGACAACAAGGTAGGAACGAACGAACGCACGATAGAACAAGCGAAAAGAACCCATTCAGAAATTGTAGGGGAGTCGACTACTCGCTGAAACGGTGAGCATTTGTAGGGTCTAGGCGTCGAAATCAGCAGCGACTGTGATGCGGTAGAGGCGGCAACGTGTATTGGTTTTAAGTTACGTTTTCACAGATCTTACGCTTGAAATGACGGTGTACCAAAGAGACAGGAGAGAGAGAGTGTGTGTGTGTGTGTGTGTGTGAGAGAGAGAGAGAGAGAGAGAGACTAAAAACAGCCGCAGGTTGAAGGTATATGTGCCGCAGACTCAAAACATACTCAGATTTATTCACAACACCACCGACCAGGATCGTTACGCCGAGCCAGACACGTGAGTCATCGCCGTGAGGCCAGCTGCTAGTGGTTTTAGTTCCATTTAGCACTTCCTCTTAAATGGCCATTCGAGACAATTTTCTTTTCGTGCATAATTCCACGCACGCGGAAAGCCCATAAGCGAAGGTGTCGTACATGACTGAGGGATGAGACACGTAAGTACGTGGCACAACGGCAGATCGACTCACTAGGTTTCCATTGTTAACGGCCACGAGAAATACGATCGGGCAGAAACAAATAATAATAATAAAGCGAAGGAAAGGCAGGGACGTTAATGAATCGCTTGGCTCTTCGCCAATCCGTTCGACGCGAAGGCATGCGCCAAGTCGAAATTGCCGGAGCGATGGGTCGCACTGAAAGCGAAGCCGTAATATACTTACAGCCCTTGGTAAGGAAAGGAGAAATAACCGAGTTCCTCGAGACTTCTCACGTTTTTGGAGCGAGAGTCTGATGACTAATACAACACCTGGCGCAGCAGATTATACGAGGTATAAATCAGCGCCCCCGCCGGTCGTTTATACTATCCCGCTGTATATCTCGCGTTTCTACGCGCCATGATTCTTAAATAATAATTTAAAAAAAACATCACACCGCCAAATCAGTCTCGCTAGCACCAGCCAAAGATTGTAGACATCGCAGCTTCCTTTTTTTTTTTTTTTAATCGTCGTTTCTAACTTTTAAAACATCTACTCGAACAAAACCTTCTTCAGTTTACCAGTTTACCAGTTCACGGCGTCGGGCTCATGTTTACGATCAACTCTCGCTCCTTCATCGATTCTACAGGGACCAATACAACACGCGTCAGGAAATGCAAATAGCAGCAAATAACACTTGGAAGGAAGGCGGGTCCGCAAAGAATTTTACGATCGGCGGACGCGGGCGCGCATCGCTCTATGCGCGAGTCGAGCTTATACAGGGACAACCTTTGCAACAAGCGTAAGAAAGACACACGCGATCGCAGCACAATGTTACAAAGGAAGCGTGTACCGCGTGTAATGCCCAATAAAAACGTTGGAAACATGGCGGTGTCCCTTCGGAGATGCACCGCCAGCCGTAGATACCGTCGTCGTGGACTTTCACTCAAATAGCACGCGGGAGTTGGTGCGTTTCTCAGACGGCAGTAAACTTTGCTTCAACGGGCAAACACGTGCAGTCGTAGCAAGGACAGCATGCCCCCCGACCGTTCGGGCTCCACAAAGCGGGAGACGCTGTAAAAACGGGCGGCGTATGCCTTTGGAAACGACTCCTCGACACCGACATAAAAAAAAAGCTTGGAGGAGAGTCAAAAGTCAGAGGGAGCTTAGGAGAAGAGCTACCGCAGGAGTTCTTGTCGTACGAATATGGGAGAGAGCCAACAAAGTGAAAAAAAAAAAAAGCTTTTTTGTTTATTTCCTTTTTTTTATCGTAAACTATTCGAAGGAACACTGCAATAACAGTTATGGTCTCTGCCGCGTACGGCCACAGCCTGCATAGAACGCAAAACTGCCGCCGTCAAGGCCAAGCCACAAAACTGCTGTGAAATAGAACACAGGGCCTTTGTTCCACGGGTTCTCTGTGCATACTCTACTCTCTCTTTCTCTCTCTCTTTTTTTTTTTTGCGAAATGACACTTTCGACCTTCGAACTGTATAATGTGTTTAGTGCATATGGTCTACTTCTCAGACGTCGATAATAACTGTTTATTCGTTAAATGAAAACCGAGTATGCATAAAAAGAAGAGGGGGCGTAAAAAGAAAGTTCTGTGCAGCTAATAAAGAAAAGTGGGCCCTCCAGACTATGTTCATTACCGGAGATACAGGGACACTGAATCAAAACAAATCGTGCGGCTAGTTGGTCCATTATAGTGGCAAACAGCGCCAGAGAACACGACGGACAAAGAAGAGGAGTCGGGGACAATGACAAGGGATTCCTCGAAAGGCTCCCACAACAGACTATAGGAGTCCTATACAGTTCGTCACTGCATGATGATATAACAAGATAACGTCGGCAGAGTGCATACAAAGGCAGTACCGTACAACACGCAAGGAAGTAAAAAAAAAGAAGACAGAAACAGAAAAGAAAAGAAAAAAAGAAAGCGGCAATGGAATGCCTCCGAGACCACCGGTTTAATACAATGCGCTAGCCGGAGGTTTCGGAGGCAATATCAAGTTATAGCCCTATACCGCTATCTGGTGTGGTTTACGAGCTCCCAGAGCTGCTTCACGGTAGCATGCTCGCCTCCACGGCACTGACGAAGTTTTCGAGCCCTAAGCCAGAGGTGGGAGTACGTATTCCGCCTTCAGCTAATACCGCGCCCACAGCAACGTTCCAACGGTTCAAAACAGCAACTACAAACGAACAAAGACAGAGGGAGAGAGAGAGATAGAGACGTAACGCGGCATAAACAGCTATATTGGTTGTTGCAGAGGCAATAAAAAAATAAAAAATACGTGGTAGGAATACAAAAACAGCAACTAGTGAACAGGACGAAATAGCGGATAGCTTATAGCGTCGCGCTTGAAATCTGGTGTACAGCGAAAACAGCGAATCGTCGAGGTTTGTGAGAGGAGGAAGAGGCAGTAGCTTGAGATAACAGCTAGATGACTACAAAGCTGTACTTAGCATACGTCTCGCGCGACCGTCCGACAGATGCAGGGGAAACAGAGCGGCCACTTCGTCGTGACGGCGCTATAAACATCTCGCACGGATAGCCGGCTGGTGGTCCGGGTAGCAACGAACGGCGAAAGGAAGACAAAACGAGTCGAGAACCTCCAAAAAAAGAAATGAATAAAGTGAGGGAGAGGTGACACGACGGGTGGTACGGAACGTGCAACGTATAGAGGGATGCAAATCTTGGAAAACGGGACCTGCGCAGGACAGATGAGACAGGGAGAGACGGCGGCGAAGAAAGATGGGGGGGGGGGATCGACGCTCTCGCAGCACAGTACAGTACAGGAGTCGAGGCACCTCTTCGCCGCGAGGGGCTGCCGTAGGCAAGCTAGCGTCAAGCACTGCATCAAAAGAGAACTTCTGCGGGGGTCGTTCGTTTGCTAAAAACGAGGAGGCGATAGTCCAGGACCCGAGGCCACCGAAGCAAAAAACCACCTTCCACTTCACTGCGAATCAAAGCAAAGCAATACAAAGAAAGAAAGAAAAATGCCATGGGAGGAAGTAAGACGCGTCGGGGGCCAGTGTCAAATACCACTTCGTTCTAAAGCCACTACTACATCTTTGGGGGGTTCCTTTGCTGCGCTTTGCTTTTGGGTACTTTTGGATTCAGCCGACACTTCAGGCCACAACGGCGAGCCGGTACAGACTGAGTCATAGGCAATCTGAAGAAGTGCTTTTTTTCTTCTTCTTCTTCAATTCATTTTCTATATCTTTTCGAACGCTATTTAATCATTCTTTATCTCGTCCGACGCTGTATTCAGACACGAAAGTGAAGATAAGAGAGGAGGCTATGCGAACGAAGGCCGAGCCAGTTCCGAGACTTCTTTCTTGCTCTCTGTTTCTTTCCCGGAGGTCCTTTCGATATCCTATCCACCGTTCTATTCAGACGCCAAAGAAAAGCGGGGGTAGACGGTAGGAGAGGATGAAAGCGACCATCCGAGAAGGAAAAGCCGACGGGGACTTAGCGGTTCGGCAGCGGGTGGCAAGTATTCAGCGCGTGCTCCCCTTTCGACGCAGCACGGGGGCTCAAAAACTGAAAAATACAAAAAAAAAAAACTATACTATATACCCAAGGTCCTTCTTTCGTTCCTCGCATGCACCTTGTCGCTGCACGTGACTCAGACAGGCGGTATTCACTCGTTTGAAAAGGGACACATTTCCTCCATTGTTACATTTTTTTTTCTCTCTTCTTTTTATTGTCGTCTTGTGGAGGCAGTCAGGCCGTCGCCCGCCTTTGTCCTCCCGCGCGCGCTTTCGTTCAACAGTCGCCGAGAAATTGGATTGGGGGGAGCGGACAATGCCGAAGCG
The DNA here is from genome assembly GCF_013339745.2 of Dermacentor silvarum. NCBI lineage: Eukaryota > Metazoa > Arthropoda > Arachnida > Ixodida > Ixodidae > Dermacentor > Dermacentor silvarum. Next base: position 93,744,147 of record NC_051158.1, read on the forward strand.
GCGCGTTTTCAATACTCCCGACCTCGAATCGGCGCGCGCAGCATTGTGACAACCTCGAAGACAGTGGTTCCGCAGTCGTTCCAAACGATATATCTTTCTCGGCTTATATATCCACCTGAGAATCTCAAGACTTTTCAGAAGACGGCAATGCTTTTTTTTTTTTTTTTGTCCGCCTCGTAGACGAGGTCGGTATAAGCCTTGTTTAACCTAACCTATCTCAAACCGCGAAAAAAGAGGCACCTGAAGCCATAACGGCGTGTCCTAAAGTAAGGGGGGGGGTCTCTGAAACCGCCTAACACGGGCGCACGTCGGTTCGCTGGCTCGGTAGCATCAGCCCGCGTATTAAATGAAGTCGATCGCGTCTACACAACGCGCGGATCTGTTCGACGGTGTATTCGTTCAAGGCTGCGCGACTATAGCGCGCGGTCGGTACGGCACCCGCGAGATACGAAGCGGCGTGCTGCGCCTGGTGGAATTGGCTCACTTTAATGCGCGACGATAGATAAACCAACCAACGCAATATAGAAGGCGTAAGACGCGGCGAAGGGGTTGCGAGTGGGGCGCCTTTGTCGTGAAAGAAGCCCGCGAATACACGCAAAATTGCCGCGCGACTGGCCGCTCGGGGCGCTTTGCGTGCATTCGCGGGCTTCTTTCATGCCCGGAAAAAACACGTTTATGCAGCACGTATTGAGCAAAAGTAAGCTGTATCGGGAGTTTTTAATGGTGCTACACAATTTTCTCTATGACGTTATAGTACTTGAGAATTTTAATAATTAATTACGACTAATTATGCGATTAGGCGGAATGCAATAAATAATCTGAGTATCTCCAAGCGACGGCAAACAACATTACCTTGGTTCTGTCCAGCTGCGTGGCATCTGCATATCTTTAAGGTTTGGCTAAAGAGACACCCTGTATATCCCTTTAATGAGAGCCGTAAGGAGCCGTAATTATGAGAGTCCTTCAATCTTCTTTCGCATGTTTACCATTATTCCGAAAGCAATTAATGTTGAAAGAGGATGATACTTCGCCACTGTGAGAGTAGCACGACTAAAGAACGAAGCGAAGAACCACCAGGACACGTTCTGCCAGTAAACTACTTTCTTGCTATTCAGTGCTCCTTTTAATTTTACTGCTTAACTTAAGCAACCACTAATTCTTGCGTTTATTACTGAAAAATAAATATGGCGTTTCGTAAAGTATAGCGTAACATGTTTGGCTTCGTAGACGCATATACCTTTGTAAATTGCCATTGCTTAAACCGCGTGGCTACCGGCCTAGTTTATTATTATTTTTCTGAATTTTGTTTTCCGCGGAGACGCGGAGACACTGCAAGTTGGGGCCCACTGGCCTCGAAGCCACTCAATTTGGCGGGCTGTTGAGCGCATCTCGCCGAAGGAATCGGCCGACTCTGGTCGTATACACTATACTATACGTATACGCCTGCGTTCGGCGTGGATATTCCGGGCCCCCAAGCGGTTTATCGGGGCGCAACGACTTCTTGTAGTGGCACGCCACTTCCCGTTACAGCCACATTTGTCGTTTTTGGCCTATGCGCATAAAAAGACGTCGCGCGAACAAGTCTTCCGCGCTTCCGGGAGCGCGGCTGATACATAAAACAGCATACGTACAGAACAGCAGTATAGCAGCCAGCCAGCCAACGACTTTCCTACATCCTGAGCGACAGTGTCGGAGAACCTGTTTATTCGCCTCGTGGCCCGTTAGTCGACGAGGAAGTAATTGATTGCCGAGCACTCGCGATCGGATTACGGTTGGACGGAGCCTTTTCTTGTTTTATCATCATTTTGAATTCTGCCAGAAGAGGCAACTGATTACACCGCGCTCAAGTTTACAAACGAGTTTCTGCTTTTCCTCCATCCTGTGCTGTTGAGGCAAAAGTTGCAGAAATACTCCTTCACGATTCTTTTTTTTTTTTTTTCTTACCCATTATGCTTCGAGGAAACGAATAACTTGAAAGAAATGCAAGGTCTTGGTTTGCAAGTCGTATCGAAATGCAGATGTATTCAGCAGCGAGCAAAAAACAAGGAAACGTGATTCGCAGATGCACCAGGTCCGTTTCTGCATAGTGACACCTCGGATGCATGACACGCATTTCTGCACTCTGGCTGCTCGACGTGCTAGCAATCCAGTCTATATTCAACGAACCAGCTTGAAACTTCTCTAGCAGTACGCACTTTCATGTGAACTATTACTTGCAGCCTTTGTAGCAAATACACCTACGGTCTGTACTTCAACTGATGCCTGCATGCATGATTTTCACAGCAGTGTATAACTATACAAAATCTGTGCGCTTGCTGTGTTCCACAAAATCCGCTGCAATGCATTCGTACACCGCTTCTTAAACAGCGGATTGTGTACTGGAGAAGCAGTCCGCCACTACTATTGTAGCGTACGCTATGTTTGCACTCCCTAAAATTTCCACCGCAGTCCGTACTTTCACTGGTGTGCTATGACGTGATAGTACGGTGACATCGAATACATACTGTATGAAGACATACGGAAATACTGCCAAGGGAAAGGAAACGCCAGTCGATGGCGGCTGGTGTAAGGTGTAGCGATGAGCTTAACAAGTTTCCAACAACAGAATGAAATCGGTTGAGCCGTTGGAAATAACTGGAAGGGACCTTCGTCCTGCAATGAATCTTAAATAGCCTGATATAGCCAATTACGCTGATGGTGAATACGATAGCTAGCACAAAGGTCTGCGGAAATGTTTGTTACGCATCCGCGTTTGCCTCGCGCTTCAAACATCAGCCACGTTCTCGCAGCAAGTTCTACATGACTACGTTCCAGTCGCATGTTGATCTTGCTAACAATTAGACGCTCTCTTCAAGAGTAGTGCATATACTTTACGTTCCACTAACAATTAACTCCACACAGTAAACATCTATCGCATTTCGCGCAACGTGCATATATAGACTAATTCGCGAGGGACCGCCTTTAGATGCGCGCTTATACATAGGATAGACTACTTTACGGAAGCGTTTAGGTGCCGACATCTTGGGCTGCTAACGCTGCTGTTTTCTATATATCCTTAACAACGAAGTGTATGTCACCACAGTTGATTCGCAAGCATGAAAAACAGTTGTATAAATGTGTCCAGCGTTTCATGACCATGTTACGAAACTTCACTACTCATAGTGTGTAACAGCCCAAGATGACGGCGCCCATGAATGGAATATAAAATCGCATATATATAGACTGTCGGGTGCGTCTGCCCCACCTACATCACCGTTCCGGACCGCCGCACTCATGCGTGCACGAGAAAAACGCATTCTCGTGTCCCGCACGCTGGACACACGCATTCGAAATCCGCGAGTCGGACCACTGACCGGCGAATTCACAAAGCCGCGTCCACGGCGGCGTGCGTGCCGAAGCTCCATATTCCCGGCGACGACTTATAAGCGCGTGACTCTGCTGCGCCCCATTTTGATACATCCAACTCCACGGGTCTCTGAACTTGCTCCACATATAGTATACAGCAAACGGCCTCGTTCGACGCTTTAAAACAAGATTTGCGAATGGCGAAACGTGCAAGTTACTGAGCGCCAATTTGACGCCCGAGTGTTAAAAAAAGAAAGAAAGAAGGAAGGAAAGAAAGAAGGAAAGAAAGAAAGAAAGAAGAAAGAAAGAAAGAAAGAAAGAGAATTTTCGAGACTGCATATGTACTTCGATCTTTTGCGCACTGCCACCCGGTGTCAGAGTGCTTTGAACGAATTAAACCATGAATCGCGTGTACTTCGGCGAAGCGATTACTGCGACATGTGTGCTGTTGAATATACTTATGTTAAACCATCGAGAATCGACAATCGCATCAAAGCGCCTGAACGTACCAGCTTCGCAAAGTTTCCTTGCGATTTTGTGGTCGTGTAAATGTAATCGCTGAGACTGCATTTCCATGCCTTTATCTTGCAGTGGATTATTGTTATATTACACCAGCTGCTGTTGTCCCAGTAGTACTGACACCGGGAGAAACCGCATCCCCTCCCCCCCTTATTTTTTTTCTTTACTCCTTTCCTTGGAGTAGATAACCAACATCCCACTGATAAGAACGACTCATCAACGCACATCGCAGCTGAGCAGTGGCCGACACGAATGAGACAACACGACACAGAAAGCTCGCCACGCGGCTGTGGCACACTTACGCATAAACAACGCATCACGCATAAGCAACGCGTAAACAAGCGCGCCTACATAACGCGCGCTTGCTAATGCGTTGTCTTATAGGTTAGGTTAGCTTACGGTTAAATTGTGTCCAACTAGAAAGGTTGGAAGCACTACGCCTCCGTCTATCCATTTCGGTGATAGGAAGAATATAAAAATGCTTAAACAAATGCATGGACTGAAATGCTATTAATAATAGCAATGACGCTAGATAGAGCATGCGTGAACATTAATTAATATACATACAACGAGAAAAAAAAAAAGACGAAACAGCAACAACAATCGCGAGTCACTGTGCATAAAATCGACTCCATAACATTTCGAGCAGATGTCCGGACCACGGGTCCGGACTAATAAAGAAGTCTTTCTTTGCAATTAAAGCTGTCATTTCAAGGACAGCCGACTGCACATCTTCACATGTTCCAAGTGTCGCCCCAATTGACAATGAATCGACGTTTGCCCGTCGCCTTAAAGTTTGCATACGCGCATTTCGCTGTCGCCTTCGCTGGTAAGTCCCGCAACACGTGGGGTATATATGTGCCCTCGTCCGCAGCTACACACGCAATCGACGCGTGCTGTCTTGTCGCACACAGCCACGTGACCAATGGCTGCTCCCATCTGTGCGCATACGTGTAGTAGAACTACTATACACCAGCAGGCGGTATTTAGCTATGCATGCTGAAACGACGCGAAACCCTCGTTAACTATGCCCGCACTATATATACAGGCCGGCGTTGCATATATGCGACAAGGAGACCGCGGACAACGAGGCATGCAAATCACGCCGATCGTATCTGGTTGCAGGGCGAATTTCCGATTATGCGACCGACACGCGCGATTAGAGGCGGGGGTCTCCGAGCGCGAACGTGCGAGAAATTTGCGAGTGTATACTCGCACATACGCGTCGTCCAATCGCGGCGCCCTAGAAAGCGCTCGCACTGGCCGCGTGATCACCGACACGGATGTAGGTACACGGCTCGGCGAGGTCGGCTAATGCGCGCTAATTAAACTTCGCAAAGAAAGAAAAAGAAGAAACGCGCAGCCCACGCGGTGACCTTGCGATCGACAGCGCACGCGTTCCGCGTGCCGTTCTTTATAGGAGGCAGGCATATACGCGTATACATGCAGTATACTGAGCCATGTGAGAAGGAACACCGTATAATCCGCTCTTTTAGACGACTGAACGATTACTTGCGATGCGTGGATTCGAGTCTGACGTATGGGGCAGCGATTTCGTACGACGTTACACTGCGCCACTATTATGACTGGATAATTAACGTATACACCCGGCGACAAGATATTACGGGCCATGAAATCTGAGAAAAAGCTGAATATCTCGATCCGCAGCCACACAACGCAGCCTATCGTATTTGCATGTCGGGTCTCGTCTACAATATGCTAGCAACATTGTCGTAAACAGTTTTACTGGATGCTGCCACAGGCTGCTCTGGAATTGAAGAAGGAGAAATAAACTTTATTTAAAGAGCCGGCACTTTGCTTTTAGTGGCCTCAGGTGTCGGCTCGAAGTCCTTGGACTCGCGGGCGGCATCTGGAATTGAACGTTTTCCGAGATCCCATGGTCTGTAAACTTTTGTCGCCGGGTCTAACTGCCAGCCAACCTGTGAACCTTAAAATTCGTTAAAATCCAGAGGAAATAACTATAGCGGGAGAGGAGATATAGCACGCGTTCCAAGTATAGAATTTTTGTCGAACAGATACGCAATTTATTAACGATGATTTACATTTATACACAAGACGCAAGCAGCAGCAAACGCGGAACAGCAGAGACTGACAAGCCACTTTTCAGATCTCAGTGCATCTTTCGCTACATTATTTGCTGTTGCCGATAGCATGGCGACTTCCGCTGCCTCGCTCTTCAAAAAAGCAGTTAGTGAGAAGGTATAGAAAAGGGTGCAGTTACTAACTTTACCACCCATAACTACCTCTTTACTAGCTGTGTACTATACACCTTCCATAATTCAGAATTAGTACTCTACGCACAGGCCTATTCTCCTCCTCCTCCTCCGCCGTTGAGAGTAGGGGAGAGAGTAAGCTACGCGTAGTACACATAAAAACGCTGCAGTGCTAAGGAAAACAGTTGCTGCCTTGACGAAGAGTTCTCTCGTGGGAACGTCGGCTCCAGCAACATTCCTTGCTCTAGCACTGCTCATCAATTAATTATACTGTGGTATAGCAGAACAGCCTAGCATATGCGCAGCTGAAAACAGCGGCCCGTGGAATGGTTCGACGTGTCATGGAAAACGGCGTAAAATGGGTCTAAAGGCTGATTCACACTACGCCGACACGACAACGACTTTCGTCTGCCGACTGATGACGACAGCAGTCTACAACGCGACGGAAAACGCTGTGGCCAACGGTTTAAAAAGGAAAACGCTGTCGCCAACAGTCGGCAGACCAAAATCGGTGCCGTGTCGGCCTAGTGTGAATCAGCCTTAAGCGTGACAGATAAAAGACAACAGATGCAGTCACATTGCAGGTTAGCATTGACAAACTGGCAGCCGGATCGCGAAACAGCTGCACGAATGGACGAGGCACCGCGCCCTTGTTTCGCGATTGAGCCCACAGTTTATCGCTATTATGTATACATATTATGTATTGTATTGTGTATACAACTGGCTACACGATCCGGACGAGAACTTGTTCACGTTAGTTAGCAACGTCAGTTGCTATATAGTTCCCATTCACCGTGTAGCCAACCCTTTTGTACGTTTTTTTTTTTCCGTCTAGCATGTTCACTGTTTGTTTTCCACTGAGAAGTAGCCGGAAAACATTTAGGAACACTGATATCTATATCTCAGCAGCGAGTCTCCGGGTCTAAGGCTTACATATGAGTCGCCGGATAACAATATGCAAACACACCGAACGGCTGCTGGGCCGATATCTACATCACCGTCCACGGCGAATTGCCAGCCTCCTATAAGGTCTTTCAACACGAACGAGGGTGCGCCTACACGCAAACGCGTACAAAGCTGCGCCGCGGGCTAGCGCCGATATCTGTGCCGCGGACGACAGGAGAAAACCACGTACAGCCGGTCGCTCCGGAAAGCAGGTCTACTGTACAGCGGGGACCCGTAGATTGCCATCAGGCGTGGTCCGGCAGCGGCAGTAGCAGCAGTGCCGGACAGACCGCCACCACGCGCCGAGAGCACCGAGCCGACCCAGATCAGCAGCAACAGCCGGAAGAGGTCGGGCCCACCACCACTGCTGACCGCGCTTGCGTCACATGCGCGCGGTTTAACCGTCGTCCTCGGCTGACCGCGTCCTCGGAATAAGAGGAGAGGAGAGACGGTAATAGAGGTCAACCGCGCGGGAGGCTATACAGTGTCGCCTGTGTGGTCGTCACGTTTTCGCAGTTTTATATACGAACGAGCCCTTGTAATAGTCCAGGGACTTGCGCAGCGCCGGGGAACGTATAAGAGCCAGGCCACGAGGGAGGGCACATGACCTCACTTAATTGCGCACGCAGGAAGCGCAAGGCGTCGGAGTGCTTTGTGTTGGGGTGCAAGGTGTCGGGGTTTCACACCGGACGGGCTCGCGGCCTTGCAAAGTTTAGGTTTTCTTGCGTATACGGAGGGAGGCCACAACTTTCGACACTGCATTCAACTAGCTCGAGTATACGCTAGTAACGAAGGAAGAGTGAATGACTGAAACGTGGCTCAATAATGGTTATCGCGTGCAGTGTTGAATGCTCGATCTGACACAACGAAAACTGCGCATGAAATAGCGTACTTTCTGAGAACGCAATTAGCTACCGTCCTCGCCTATATAATCCGCTAATCTGGTCCACTAATGGATGAAGGCTCCCACCAGAGATCTCTGAGACACCAGTCCGGCGTCAAGATGAACTCACTTTACACGCGCTAACTCATCGATTCCTACCGATTCCCAACATCCTCAAAAGAGACGAAGCATGGGGCACACATTCACCACTGTCGTATAATATCAGATGAATGGTCGTGCACGTATTCGTAAGGTCGCTTCACTTAAAGTTTAATTGTGTGAGTCTAATCGCGGACAAAACCAGAAATGGCACAATGGGGCACCTTGCAAGCATCATCCGTCAGTAGCACAGCAAAAGGCAGCCTGTTTTCTTGAGAATAAAGGTGCACAATTAAATAAATTCTGGTGTTTTACGTGCCAAAACCACGATATGATTATGAGGCACGGCGTTGTGGAGGGACTCTGGATTAATTTTGACCCCCTGGTGTTCTTCAACGCGCACTCAATGTACGGCACACGGGCTTTCTTGCATTCCCCCCCCCCACCCATGGAAATGCGGCCGGGATTCGAACCCGCGCCATCGGGCTTCGCAGTGCAATGCCAATGCCACCACGCACCCACGGCGGATAAAGATCCATAGAATGCCTTAGCAATGTGAAACAAAATTGCGGCTGTTCCTTTTATAGGTGGACTGCACGAATAAGCCGGCGAAGCACGCTACAGACAGCCGAGCGAGGCCGATCCCTATTTAAAGCAAACTGCAACGTCAGGCGCAGAAGGCAGGGTCACGGTAAACAACGCTCCTCTACTTTCCGCGCCCATGAGTCAGCGTGAAAACGAAGAGACTTCGCTGGCCGTCACCGCAAAAATTCCAGACGACGGAGCCACGCCGCGGTTCCAAAATAACCGCGACAATCTTGTCGTCACGTAGAACGTCGCATCGCGGCACCTAATTACGTAAGGGAGCAAGCGTCTACAGTGGTGCGCACGTGTTTAGTATATACGGTGGGTCGTGGAATATTTATAGCCGTGTCGGCGTTTGCTGCGTCACGCCTACGTTCCACGCAATACAACTGAAATCCTCGGTTGGGGGTATATTTCCAAAACTCTCGAAAGTGGCTGTTGATTTAGTGAACGGCAAGCGTCCGCCCAACAGTCAGTGATTCCCGTCGCCATGTTAAATGCACCGACGTCATGATAGTTATGAGAAAGAAGAAAGCCACACATATTCCCACGGGACGACGTTAACTTCCTGCACGCATCGCTGCTCACTGCGCCAAATACGAACCCGCGCTCCGACCGCGACCTCTGTACCGAGTCCCGTGTGACCGGATCATTAGCCATTGGCACCACGGCGGCCACCAGCACACGAACCATGCGATAATTCGGCAACACTGGTGGCAGCAGTGGCGCGGACCAACCGTAACGCCCTCGCGAATTCCCACCATACCAGACACCTCCACTCCTATCCACCAAAAACGCCCCCTTCTACACGCTGCCCCTCCCCCTCCCCATCGACATCAACCCGCCACTGCCTGCGATTCAAACACGGGGACGCCAACCCCGGGGCATTTCTCATCGCCTTATATACGCGCATGCTACTGCTGCTGCTATTTCTATGCAGGTCTGGCTCTGAATCTTACAGAGAGGGGGGCTATAGAAAGCAGAGAAAGACACAATATGCTCGCTATGTGCCCCCCCCCCCTTCCCCTTACTCCTCAGCTAACACATTCACTACAGCAGAAACTAGAGACTCCCATGCTCCCCTCCTTCTCCCTTTCCCCTCGAAGCGGGGTGGGAGCATACGGGAGCCGTCAGCGCGCTCCCGTTCCCACGGGACCACGCTGACGCCGTTCGCAAAACGAGAAAAAAAAAAAAAAAAAGAGCCACGTTGAGAGAGAAAGAGAGTGAGACACTGCCATTGCATACAGCGAGGCGGCTGCTGGCACAAACACGTGACCGAGAAAGGGCACGTGACCATGTGCCACCAGCAAGCAGCCCGCGTTCTTCGCGTGCTTGGCCTCACGCAAGTCCGCGCTCGGCGTTCTTTACTTAACCCCCCCTCCTTTCATTTTTATTTTTCTACTGCCGGTCCCGCTCTAATGACTAAGGCCCCCGAGCCCCGTTACACGTCCTCGCCGACGTGTTTCTTTTCTTCTTTCTCGCGAACCCTTCTTCGTGGCGCCTGCAGCCAAACACCGGCAGCAGCAGCTGAGGCTTAAGGAGGAGTTTCGGAGGAGTGTCGGAACAGCGACGAAAGCGAAGCGTGCAACTCCCGAGGTTCTATATTTGGAGCGCTCGTTCGCTTCGATGTGCGCGAAGAGTTTCTTGGCGACAGGAGTCGGGCCGAAAAAGAGACGCACGGCTCCTTCCGCGTCCCTCATCAGCCGACGGTGGAGCGAGATGCGAACCATTTATCGCTCTGATAAAAAAAAGAGATTAAAAAATATCTGAAGGGGCTTGTGAAGGGTCACTGCTCCGAGATTGCGATGTCACAACTGCGCGGCCTGTTCCGGACCTTATTACCTTATTATTACTTCATCTTGATTACTTGATATACAGTGGCCGTTCCGTCATTGCAGAAGCGTAATTTACTAGCACAGGTATGACTTATTATTTCTATAGTCGGCGTCACTTAAGTGCACAAAGATGTTTCCGGAAAACGCGGGGATTCGCGGCGATTGATACCCGACGATGCGTTTTTCTCTCGCATTGAACTTTTTTCTCCGTCAGTGGTCACGTATCAGCCGAATCAAGCGGGCTTCGACCTTCGCGCAGGAAAAACGCCCTCCCCATCAATTCGCGCGCACTTTGTTCCGGTTGGCCGAGCGCACACGCAGAGATATCGGGCCGCGCTCCTTTTTAGCGTTTATCGATATTTCTTTATTATTGTTATTTTTTAAGGAACTGCACGCTCGCCCAGGGCGGTTCTCACACACGGTTGGGAAGCGGTGAGACCTGGGCGGTCACGCGGGTCACGTGCGAACGGCGTTCTGCGGGCATCAAATTGTTGCGGGGATTATACGGCGACGAGCGCACTCAGATTCTATACGGCATACAATAGGGCAGCCACGCAGTATGGGCGACGTCAGCGGATGCGTGACAGTGACGTGATACTCTGCAACGGAACACCTCCAATGACGCTTTAAGAGCGACTGGACACGGGTCACTGAAACATATATATCTAGCAGCATACATTCGGAAGACAATACGAGTCCAAGGAAGTCCTCAACTGCCTAAACGAAGTGACCTGGCATGAAGCTATCACGCGAGACAGCCACTTTAGCCTAACGAGGGCCAGGAAGAAGCCAGGAAAGGAGAGAGAGACAGAAAATAAACCACACGCTAAGTTTGCAGACTAATATTCTGCGCGCATAGAGAAAGAAATGGAGCTGAGCGGGCCATATAATGCGTAGGGTAGATAACCAGTGGGCCATTAGGGCTACAGAATGGGCGCCAAGAGGAGGGAAGTGCAGTCGAGGACGGCAGAAAACTAGTGGGGTGATGAAGTTAGGAAATTTGCAGGCGCAAGTTGGAATCAGCTAGCGAAAGACAGGGGTAATTGGAGATCGCAGGGAGAGGCCTTCGTCCTGCAGGGGACATAAATATAGGCGGCTGCTGACGATGATGATTCTGCGCGTATAACGCCGCCACAGTGCATGGGATGTTCCATGCCTGGCCAGCATTAAAAGCAATCTATTTTGACAGCCTTAAGAGACACTTCTAGCCTAAGCATACGCATATGAACGCCTTTAGAACCAGTCTCCGTGACTGGACGCCACCTCGCGTCTCCACGTACAGAAAGCTAGGCAATGCAAATACCAACCCTATAAACGCAAATATCAACACTATGCACGTGCGAACCCAAGCAAAACACAACGTGGCCTACGCATATGCAAATGAAACCCCTGCTTTCCTGTGCGCACTGCGAACTCTCCGCCGAGCTTCCAGGCAGGCCGTTCAGCCGCCATCTTGTTTAGACATCGTTCTTGACTTCGACTAGAGTACGCTAGAATCACTATACTTCGATGCTGTCTTCGAAAATCTTTGCCGGGCTTCGAATCGGTATCGGAACGGGAAATTAAGATGGCCGCCAGTCCGCGCTGCCGTCCATACTTAACCGTCATCTGCGACTATATGGCCGACACACCCTTAAAGACCGCTCCCTAGCTGCAACCACGCTTCGGCCATACATGCGTGCACATCATACGCGCAGCACGTGGACAGGCGTTGTCCCCGAGGGCTGCAGCAAAATCGAACGCGTGACCTCGATACATATAAGCGTCGGGCTCTCGACGGCCCATGCACCGAGAAGGCTACCTAACCGCCACCTATGTACCATGCAGAGAAGCGCGCGCAATTGTCCGGCTCGCTGGTGGCGCCACCCCTTCCGTCGCGGCGACGGCGGCATCGAAGGGGGACACACAAACAAAGCGGTACTTAAGGCAAAACGCGGCGCCCGCGCGCGCGCGGCTACTGGGCGACCGCGGCCCTTTTCCCACGACGGGAGAACAACTGCGCGCGCGTGTATGTTTCTCCCTTTTGTTTGTTTTTCGTTCTTTTTCTCGTAATCCCGGTCGTTGTATAGCCGCAGACTCGGCCCCGCAAAACCGCACGCTGACCCACGGTAAAGGACGCATCGTGCGAGCACCGGTCAAAGCGTGCGCCTTCGCCGACACTCGCCGGGTGGAACAATGCGCTTTTTCGCGCAACCAGAGGAGGAGGAGGAGGCGTCATTCTGGCTTCTCGCTGCCGTGGCAGTTTATATAGGATAGCCAATGACACGCAGGCAGGGTTCACTGAGTATACTTACTCTTCTGTCGGACTTGGAAAGCGCTTGTATTTATTTATTTATTTATTTATTTTTATTTATTATTTATTTATTTATTAAAGGTCCTGGCCCAATTGCGAGAGACATTACGTTATGGTCGTGCTAAACTGAACGCCATAGGACGACACCATCGATTAGTACACTATAACTATACGGTATATTATATAGAAGCAATGGAGAAGTATGTACAGTCCTACAGGGAAAATCGCGCGATTTTCGTGCACGGCTGCAGCAGTAGTGGTTACGTACTATAAGTTATTTCTAAGCCGTGTCATATTGTCTTCGGACACTCAACTGTGTATAAAAATGAATGCAAATGTACGTACGTGCATAGCCACGCAGGAACTGCAATATCGCAACGCGATGCATCTTTCCTTTATAACCTTTCTTTTCTTACAACAATGCCGGAACAGCGAGTGTGTAATAAGCGTTCTGGTCACTGTCATTACTGAGTAAGAACCTCGGCGCCACAATATGCCTTGGAACCACGCAATCTATGCGTGACCATGCAAGAACAAAAAAACGCTTGTACAAGTGCCCCTCGCGTATTCCTGCAATTATTATTATTTTTTTGTTATCACGCTATAAGACTTACTATATACGCTAAAGCAACTATACACGGCGAACAAGAAGTGAAGCTTTAACTGCCCGCTAAAAGGGTTTACGCCACTTACACTTACAGCCGTATTCAGAAATGCATCTTAACTTGAAGCCCACGCTTGACTTGTTATTTAAATGACGCCTGTCGTGAACGCACCAAAGGAAACGTAATGAGCAAGGTCTTGGGCACGCTCGCGCCAGGCGTCATTTAAATGTCAAATCAAGCATGGGCTTCAAGCTAAGAAGCATTTCCGAATATCTACTATATCATCGGAACAACCGCGCAAATCCGTTTGGAGAGCATTCATCCTGCTCCATCTGCAACTTAAAGCACAACGGAGTAGGCGAAGACGATTTTGCTTAGCTATGTATAAAAATGCGGACAACAGCGACGGTGACCAGTCGGCCGCACCTAAACAAGCGCTGTCCCGTGCACTTGTGGCGCATCGTGGAATAAGCGATGAGAAGAAAAAAAGAAGAAAAAAACATCGACCACGGAGGCGATATGTCGTCCGCACGCCGAACAGTAGCGCGGATCACGAAATTCCAATTTAGGAAAGACATCCGGATCTGCACATGCATGTATACAACACACGTCACCGCGGCGCATATTTATACGCATCCCTCGTTTCACGAAACCGATGTGCATGCTTTACTTTACGTAGTCTATTTTTCTTTTTATTTTATATCTCTTTCTCTCCATCCGCCTCCATGCAAACGTACAGCGAAAAAAAAAAAAGAAGAAGACAGAAATCGTTTACCGCAGCCATCACCACAGCCATAGAGTAATGAAACCTGAGTGAACCACCTCTTGAATCCCGCACGGTGTAGCACCTGCCCCGCCTCTACGGTAATGCGCCTTTTGTTCGGAGAGGGGGGGGGGGGGGGGCAATTTGGAGCACGAAACACGAACATCGCGGGGCCTTCCCACGGAGTGAAAACGAAGATAACAATAACGTCTCCAAAAAGACATCAAACGACGCAGAGAAGGAGCCACCGACGTCCCACACAGAAGCCGCCGCCACTGTCTCTGACGCGCATGCGTTCGCAAGAGCGCCGTTGCCGGCTAAACATAACGCGCTTTTACTCGCGTGCATATATACAGACACACATAAAGTTCGCTTATGGACCGCGGCGGCTCAGTAAGCCGCGAGCTCACGAATTCGAACGCCCGTCTCTTTCTCCCTTCCTCCAAAGGTGCCTCGAAGCGTACAGGTCGTCAGTGCTACCGCTACCGTAATGGTCCTTCCCTGCCTCCGGTACGCCCACTTTCTTTGGCCTGGCGTACACATCGTGGCTGTACTACACACTGGGTAGCCTCCTCCTCCCCCTTTCCTTCTTCAAAACCGACTGGCAGCGACAGCTGCAGAAGCTGGTAGCGCAGCGATCGTACGAGGGGCACTGTTCTCAGCATTGGCAGCGTTCCGCGCCATTGTAAAATACACACACACACACTGCGCAGGGGTCCGTATCTCGAACACAGCGTGGACAAACGCAGCGCCAATGCACCGAGCTCCATGCACGTAAGATACAGATACACTACGTAAGGCGCGCGCGGAGGGGTCATTTCGATAATGCTGTCGGCCACAGGAACGTGAGTCTCCTAATGGCTATATACCGGCTCGGTTCTTTCGCTTTTATGAGCCGATCGCCAAAGTGAGCGGCCGATGCCGCGGTCCCTTCTCTGCTACGCGCCACCGCGGAGACAAAGGCACGATTTCGATTGAGCCAGTCAGTGCACCGGTGCAGGTTGCACGGCGGAGCAGACTGTGTGCGTCAGGGACAATACGTCGTCGCGCTGTGTGTGCGTGTGGACGCGTCGTTTCACCGCGGATGGCCGCGTGCGCGCGAAAGAAAGAAAGAATGACGCAGTGCGTCGCCGGCGCGGCGAAATAGACCGCGCGTGTGAACACGGCAATGGCAGAAAGAAAAGCGTCGATCGGAAACCCCGCGTTCCCACGGACCTTAACGGATATGGCTTGGATCTCTTGGCTCGCACGAATCGTGCACGCATATCTGTATAACAAAGAGACTTTACAGGCATCGCCGCTGGAAAATACGAAACTACACAAATCGAGGAAGCGAATTCGCTGCACGGGCAAACGATGATGGCCGGGAGTGGAAGACGGGAGCCACACGGGAGCAAAGAAGACAAAGGCGTCCGCTGATGACAATCAAGAATTTTTTTCTGTTGATCACCGGTACAAAACAAAATGAGTGGAATCTCGTTGATACGATCTTCACGGGGACCAGGAAATAAAGCGTATCATCCGAAAATCGTATCATCCAACGTAATATAAAACGAAATCGTGTTACCGGGAAAAGACAAGGAAACGTATTATCCCGAAAAACGCAGTACGCCGAATCGTATCAACGAGATGTAGACCTACTCTTTCAATAAAAAGACCGCCACAGTCACGTAGCAGGAGATCGTTTTAAAACACATTTTCTAACCACAGGAACAAAGTATTATGTCTTAAGACTACAGCATTTATGTGGTCATGTAGTGTCATGCAGTGGTCACGTGACTGTATGGGTAAAGGTTACCAAGTGAATGCAAAGGCAGTCAAGGACGACAAATGAGTACGTGGTGCCACGAGATTAGGAACTTCGTAGGTATAACTCGGATAACTCACGCCAGGTGTAATAGGAGAGGGTACCGTACTGCGATGGATTATATATAATAAACAGACTGATAATAGGGTACATCATACTTTATATTAAGAAAAGTTCTGCATATGCTTTATTGACAATTTCCGTAGTCTAATTGAGAAAATGAACTTAAGCGCAAAAACAGCAGTCTGGCGTCCTTTCTTATCGCTTTTATTATTATTATTATTATTATTATTATTATTATTATTATTATTATTATTATTATTATTATTATTATTACTCGAATGTCACAGGCTATTCCGCTCTGGTCACGACTGATGTGCACATACATTCCAGTCTATTCACCCGCAGTTTCATTTGTGCCGGCCGCCAAAGAAATTCTGAATAAACCTGAAAGTCAGGTACAAAATTTCGGGAAAAACCAGTTCGATGGCTTCTTTTTCTCGATACTGTTAAAAGCAGCAAATGCCTATCCCGAACGACTTCATTTAACGTTTCCTCTCTTCCATTTTCTTCACCTTTTCTTGTTTTTGATAAAAGGGGTGCTCTTAAAGTCCGACCTTTATCTTAGTTCCTTTACTCGTTCTAGTGGTGTTGGTATTCATTGCCAATGCGAAACGGACAGGACCCTAATGTAGACATCATTCGGCAAACGCTCGCGCTAAAAGCGTTTCCTAAAGGCCCACACGAAAGTGGCAGGTCAACGACTACAGGCAAAACCGGCGAACTGAATAAATGCACGGGTGCTGGAAAGTCGCGCTATAGCACTCCGCGATATGCAACAACGAAAAAGTGGACGCGATAGAGACAGCTACGGCCCGGCAACAAAGTGGACAGCTGGTCCCTTATCTCCATCATCGACTGCAAGTGAGGTTCTCAATACGTGCACGAGAAAAAGCCCAGATAAGGAGCGAACGAGAAAGAACAGGCGGCTGTATACATTCGACGATAAACTGTACGCTCTGCCTCGACAGTACCGTGCAATGCCGTAGACGCTGGCATTGTGTATTCCTCGACCGATCACGTGGGAAGTTTGCTTGCGGTGAGGTCTATAAAGCCTGAGCTTACATTCAAATCAAAAAGGAAAGGAACTATAGAAGAACACGGACACTTGTTCACTCGTGGTTGCAAGAATAGGCAAGTATCGCGTCGGACGTCACAAGGAATTCCGGGAAACATTCAGAGAAGCGTGAATTGCAAAGATTTTGATATTCTGCCCAACCTCTGTAGGCTTAATCCTCACAGTCTTCGCACAGCCTGTGGAGATCACACTTCGCTATCGCTTTTGCGAGCGATAGCGTAGAAAGTAAAAATCAAGTGACAAAACAAGCATTCGGACTGTACCGCTATTTCTTAGCTCAGAATAGTCGAAATTACCGAGCACTCGGCAGTCATTTCCCGTGATTGCGCAGGTGAGTGTCCTGTACGAGTAAAAACAACGCCACCGAGTCATTTCTGACAAACTCTGAGACAATGAAAGAGAGCTTCGTGCACCGTCTGCGTCCGAGTCGATTGTAACGTGAAGCATGTCCTTTGCTCGAGGGCTCTGTTCAATGTCGGCGCGCCTTTTGTTTTTAAACAAACAAATCACCTTCGCTGCACTCAAACGAGCTCGTGCCGCCCTCCAAACGTCGCCGGGAAGAGTGAGGGGGGGGGGGGGTCAAAGATGTTCCTTAATTTGGTTAACTTAACCTCTCCCGAATTTGCCGAGCACGTGATGTTTGCCGCAGCAACAGACAAAACGTTTACTTTTGCTATCTCTCTCTCTCACTCCCAAGCTATGAAACGCCATCTTTCCGAGTCCCCGAGTGCATTAAGCCTACAGCGACGCTGCACAGAATTTCCCCGGACAGAGCAGGGCTGACCGTCGTCACCGCCACTTCATCCGCTTTCCTCAAGCGTCTCTTCCTCTGGACAGTCATTATCGCCCCGCAATCAGGTCCACTTAAGATTGCGCGCCGTGAGCAAAGATAGAGAGAGGGAAAGAAAGAGAGAGAGAAGGCTCCGAGCGCGTCCCCGCCGCCATTCGCCACAGTGGACAGCGCAAATGGCTCCAGAGAGAATGCTCCGCTCGCATGCACCACTTATCGCAGCAAGGCGACGCGCGTTATTCTTTTTCCGCCTCCGCGAGTCGAGTGGACCGTCGAGGAAGGAAGGAGGGCCGTGAGTGCGCATGCGCGAGCACTGTGCGTAACAGAGGGAGCTAGTCCTCGAAACTACCGATGTGGAGGGACGATTGGCAATAGAAAGTATACTGGTCTATAGTCGGAGGGGCCCGCGCGTCAGACGCCATCTCGCGCTGCTTGCACTCGTCGTAACAAGACAGCAGTGGCCCATTTGTAGCAGGCAGAAATAAGAGGATCAGCGTCCAGAATACAATGACGGCAGCACCGTTCTCATTTAACGTCCAATGTCGCATTTCCTTATCATTTACTCCGTATCGCCACTGAAAAACTTATTTTCGATTGTAACGTGGAATCTATTCCACCCACTTCTTGGCCATTTCTCCGTAGTGGATGTGAGACACATTTGTTGCTGAACAACAGCGTGCAGATCCCAGTCGGCGTTACTAGATGACCATCGGATGTCCGGATTTGGGGACCGTCCCACGCAGTAGTGTGCTGTACTATTTGAAAACATCGGGCGTCCCACTTAACGGCTTCCCAAAACGCGTACCCTGTCGTTTCACGACTGCGTCTGCATTTATGTGAAGGGGCAGTATTGGCTACTAGCAAAGAAAACGAAGTTCGAAGTTCAGTTTATGTGCATACACAACTTCAGGCTGTTTCCCGGGACCCTCTCAGTCTTTTCATCTGCAGCGCTATAAAATAACGCGTACAACGAATCCCTTTCCACGGTCACCCGTCGCGAAAAGTTCGCATAAAGCGAGAAACTCGCGTTTTCCGGGAAACCATCATCATCCGTACAACCCGCAGGAAAACCCGCAGGAAAAGCAGAAGTAAAAAAAAAAAATCTAAGTAAACCGAAGTAGGGGCCCGACTTTCTTAGAAACCGCCTGGGCGAAAAGGAGGTAAAGCCAGTCAACTATCCTGCAGCTACCGATCAAGAAAGAAAGAAAGCCCTCCCCCCACCGCGACGGCAGCGAAAGGCGAGCACTTCTTGCTGGAGAAGCGAGGGGTACCGAAAGGTGGTCCACTACGAACTATCTATCCACTGGACGAAGCAAAAGAGAAACGTCAGTAAACGAAGGCGGCAGAGAAGAAAGAAAGAAAGAAAGAAAGAAGATACAAAACGCCCTGCAGGAGGCCCGGTCTCCGAGGCAGAGTAGAGAAGGCGAACGGCACCCGCGTCGACGGCCGGTTGGCACTGCAGGCCCTTCCTCCTCAAGTCTTCCCTCGGCATCGTCTCCCCCCCCCCCCCCCCTCGCTTCGTCCAAGATGAAGGGGGGGGGGGGGGGGGGGGGGCGGTCACTAAAGCAGTAGCCGCAAGGGGCTCGTGGCAAAACAAGCTTCGCGCGCGCGCGCGTGTGCTGGTTTACTCAAGAGAGGGAGACAGAGCACGCTGGCTCCAAAGAAGTGTTCCAACGGGAGAGGGGATGACGAAGAAAAACTGCCGGAATTACGCGTCGTGCGCGGCCAGCAGCCGAGTGAGGTGTCTCGTCCCTCCCCCCTCCCGACTGGACAGCACTCCCCTTCCCGCTGGTTCCCGGCCGGTCAAGCAAAATAAAAGAACACCCTGCGGCGCGGAGGTGGTTTAGGTGGCTAGGTTGCAAGTCAAGCGAACGTCGCGGTACGGACTCATGGCTTCAGAACGGCGCAACAAGGAAGACGAAAGATCACACGAACACGTTCGTGTTCTTGTGATCTTTTCGTCTTCTTTGTTGCGCCGTTCTGAAGCCATGCATCTGTACCAACTCGCCCAATTGTCAGTGCGGTACGGACTAGTGGGTGCACGTCTATCAATGCCACAGTCGCAAAGCATGGAATACGCGCTTGTTGCCGAGTGCGTAGTGCAAACATTCCGGGAGGGTGGCTATAAATTCGGGCGTGTCATTAGCAAACCTAAACAAATGGCTCGCAGCTCGAATTGGTTAAAAGAACGCTTCACTGCAGTTTCGTTCGAGCCGACACTAACCACGTCACTTCTCAGTCTTTATGTAATGCCCGTAGGCATTACATAAAAAGGGGGTGGGGAAGGGGGGTGGGGGGGAAGAGCAGAGTTGTGATTGACATGGCTTTACAAAAAAAAAAAAAAAAAAAATGACCGCTTGTTCTGGCGTCAGCGCTTATTAGGGGGACCGCAAAACATTCTGAACTATCCGGAATAGTAACGCATCGACCCCCGTAGCAGGAAAGTAATAAGCTTGCTGCCAAACAAGAATCACTGGCTCATTTAGCTCGTCTTTGGGCTGTGTACGTTGACCGCGTCGCTAGCAAGACTAGACCTTGAGTTCATGCGCTTCTATGACGCCTATAGTTTTTATACATTGCCATTCGTCCTTCCTTCACTGATAAAGGAACAACTAACGGGACACAATAAATCACTTTAGACTGATCAAATATTATTTCAAAATGCTATTCTCGTTAACTTCGCTGTGTCCGCTTGGTCATCTTAAAAAAAAAAAAAAAGAAAAGAAAACGCTTAACCTCGCGCTCGGCCGCGAAGCTTTTGAAACAGCGAAGCTGGGCGATCGTAGCCCAGCATTTTCCGGAAGTGCGCGCGAACTTCTCATGTTATTACTCATGATGATGGTAATTTTTTTTTCGCGCGTCTCGGACTTACGGCCGTCACTGCGCGTTGCATAGCGCAGCTTGCAACACCGACACCGCGTTGCAATGCCGACACCGCATTCCACCGCCTTGCAATGCCGACTACGCGTTCCAGCAGACCCGCTCAGTGAATGCGTCTTTCTCTCTCTCTCTCTCTCTCGCTCTCACAGCGCGCAAAACCTCTTCTTCACCTCGCAGAGCACGAGCGTGCGAACGCGCCAGCTGTGGAGAAAGACGACGACGCTTGAACGCAATCATATGGTTCGCATAAATGCACATCCGGCAAGCGTGGCTGTATCGCCTAGTGGTTACGACGCTCGCCTTGGGACCATGGGTACGCGGGTTCGAATCCCGCTTTGGCAGGAAAGTTTATTTTCTTTTATTTCTTGATACAAAGCACAAGTTACGGCTGGCTTAAACAGCTTCGCTGTTGAAAATAATAAAGTTCAACGTTCAATTCTCAATAAGTTTCGCGCCGAAACCCCTGCGCCGGTACAGCACTGTGTTACGTCTCAACCTGGAACAGCGTATACCTTGGACGTTTCCCACGAGGCAGACCCTTTTTCATCAGAGTCGCCCAGACGGCGACAGTACCAGACGGTGACGGGCAGACAAGGAGGAGGAGAGAAAGAGAAGGCAGGGACGTTAACCAGAAATGCGTCTGGTTGGCTACCCTACTCGGGCAGACAAGCGTCCCAAATCGGCAGTGCGCATCCTTTGGGTGTTGCCCCGAGGCAGCGCCGGCCAGACAGCGACAGCGCCCGACACCGACCATGACAACCTGACCGTCACGGAGATGCCACGGATTGATGCGACAGGCCAACTTCGAGGAATTACTACCGTGGGAACGGGCAACGATACATCGGTTTCCCAGATGGCCACGCTGTTGCAGCAAATGCGAAGGCGAGGATGCAACATTAGAGGCGGAGTTCTGTGAACAATACAACCCCTCTGATTGGCCGCACCAAGGTCATCAGATTCCCTAGTCGGCTCAACTAGGGAAGACGACTGCTTTATAAGCGGACACATTTGGTTCTGACGTGTCCCGAGGCGAACTCACAGGTTTAATATGCTGCTGATGGAGTGGGCTTCCGTACCAGGGGCCAGTGTACATAATGTAAATTAGACCATTTTTCCTTATTGGTGGAATGGGATTGGTGGATTCTTGGCCCAAACGCCACCTCGAGCCGCAACAACTGCGACGTCACAGAAAATAGTTTGCACGTATTTTGACCGTTGTCACACATTAACTGTTCTCGAAACTTGCCCAAAATCGTTCTTTGGCTCTTTCAAAATACCGCGAAGGCCGTCTTTACCGGCAAGAAATGCCCCAGAAAACACCGTCAAGAAATCTGTGACGCCACGGGAAGCTGGTGCAGGCACTCCCAAGGCGGCTTCGCCACCCGTCTCGCATCTTTACTGGCTTACAATTTTCACGGGTAAGCACCGCCGTATATTAGAAAGGACCGACTGGCGGGCTACAGTCTGGCACTGCATGACGGGAGGTATACAGCGCAAACGAGCATGCGCAAAACGACAGAGGAAACGTACGACGCACGAGTTGTGTACTCGCTACCACTGTCGTGAGGCGCGTACGCGTTTGAGCTGTACACCTACGTCAAAGATTGGGCTGCTTGATTCTGCATGATTAAATGTATCGTATATAACAGCGCGACTTCTTGAAATCGGTACATGTCCTTGCCTGTACTTCGGTTTTCTTGTCTTCGTTCAAGAAGGCGCGCTTTTATACTTTGAATCGTGGGTAGCAGCGAAGCTGTCAGCCTGTATACATGGTCGGGTCGGGCCTGTAGTTGGCGCGAGATTTGCTCACACAAAAATGTGGGCCGATCCCGGAGACAGTGCTAAGAAGCGGGAAGCACACAGTATGCTGCTTCCCCAATGTTCCCTCACTCTCTCCAAGAGGCATCGCATGACGTCATCAGGCGATACCGTGACGTGACGATGCCGTTATCACGTAACGCTCGACGTAATGACGTAATCACGTTTCGTCACACGTCAAACGTGACGTCACCACTTCGCTGCGTGGGTTTGCGTGCCATCGGATGTTGACGCCGGATTTTTCGCCCTTCGTGGGCCATATAACGAATTCGTATATGTTAATAATACCCCCCCCCCCCCCCCTCCACTTCCAGCAGTTGTAATGGCAGTTTTCCACAGCTTCGCTGGACATCCACGTTAGTAGGGCCGGGATGGCGAGGCATTTTTTAAATTGTGCTCGTAGCAGCGTTTTGCTAATACAACTAGGCTAATTTTTCTACTGAGCGTTCCTTTAAAGGCCAGACAGTAGACGCAGTAGCATAGCAAGGCTCCCTCCCCTTCAGCATAACAGCGTAGATGAACGCTGAACTTGGTAGCACTAGCACCTGGCGCTAGCGTGCACGATTATATCATAACACTAGATAGATGTACACGACCACTGCCGACCGTGGGACAGGTCACGGGGGCCGTTCCGCTCCAGCGATCTTCTTCGGGTCTGGGCGGTGGCCGCTGTTTGGAGAGATTGCCGAGGGTAATTGCTGCCGCTCGAAAGTAGTGCCAAGAGCGCATGCCGCTTCTTAGCAAAGTGCCAGGCAGGTTAGGGGGGAAACTGGGGGCAAGAAGACAACGACGGCGTTTTTTTTTTTGTTTGTTTTGTTTGTGCGTAACTTCGAAGCTCATTTTTAAAGCTAGCCTCATCATCGCTCTCTCTTTCTCGCTCGAAGTCTGAGATGCGCCATGCATGCGTTTTTTGCAGATGACTAAGTGGACGAGATACTTTTTGTTTAAATTTGTCTGCTGGCATCATGAAACACGGTTTACAGCGCTAAGGATTAGGAAACGGGAATGAACAGGCCAGACAAAACGTGCATCATGCTATTTCTTACTGTCGTTACAGTTCCTATTTGAAATTTTTTAAATTACTTCCATTCTAAATCGTTCAATGAATCTTCTATTAGTGCTTTGAAAATGTGATCACCCATTTATCTAGTCTCACTTCTCTATCACACACTACTCACTCTATTTTACCTTTACAAGTCCCCCCCCCCCCCCCCCCCCATTTAAATTCACTGCCTATGCGTACAACCACCCGATTCTTGGCTTATAGCCCATTGTGGGTACGAGCCACATTCTGAAGCCACATCGTCATCATCACTATCATCATCAGACCAGCACAAGTCGTGCGCACTAAAGTATCTAGTAACGTTGGTGCGCACTTTGAGTTCGTGTTTTCTCTTCGGCGATATCAATAATCTTTCATGAGGTTATATATATATATATATATATATATATATATATATATATATATATATATATATTTGGCGCATAACGTTTGAAATGGGTGTGCTATATACAGAGCAGCGCTAAATGCTGGTATTTTTTCAAAACGTTTATCCGCTTGGCTGCAAGAAGACTGATTGTTACTGATGAAAACGAAGACCAAAGTCCCCCTTTTCAAATTTCGCGAATATCCCAAGGATCCACATCTACCTCAGCGTGTGGACCCCATTGTGACGTCATGTATTTCTAAGTGTGTTCCCCTCTCTGGGCCGCTTCGGGGCTAAAAAAGTTCCGCAAGCTTATTTCAGATTGCCTCTCCAGATTCTTAAGAACGCTACTTTCCGATACTTATGAAGCAAAGGAACGTAACAGACGATCAAGCTGTTCATTTTGACAGCAACCTAAAATTCGTTGAGCATGTTAACCATATCGCGAGTGCAATTCTTGTCAACCGCGCACACGGGAGTAGTCACGGCCACGTGGGCTCGCCGAAGAACCGCAAATACAGGGCCGCTCGGCGGGAACGGCCAGAGGAGCGGCGTCACCCTACAAGAGCGCCGACGTGTACACTTTTCGAGATAAGCTTCAGCCGCGGTGATAAGGACGCCAGACAGCGCGTCCTCTCCCTTATTACAAATACGCAATGTCGCCGCCTTTGGCGACACGGTCGAGGACATCGCCTCGCAACACAAGACAGCCACGTTTTGGAGCCATCGCAGGCCAACGAGAGGGGAGCCCGATTAGCGCGAGCGCGCAAGTGAGCTTTTTCGAAATAAATATGTTGAAGCTACTACAGGCAATTTCCGTCCGCATTTCTCAAGCCCTAGAAGGTGGATTATTAGCGGAGAAAACGACGGTCGAGACATTTCGCTCTTGAATATCAGCGCCAACGACGTCAGTGTGACATTAGGAATTTTGAAGTTTGTTACCGCGTGTCACGGCCTTTCTTACACCCACTGAATGTTCCCAAAGAAGTTTCTTGCTTTCTAGTGCGATGTAACCATTCTTCAATGGTAAACAACTACGCTCGACTACATACATAACGAAATGACCCGTATAACGAGCGATTCCGTATTTCCCGGTCAAATTCCTACCTTTCGCACGTATTGTGAAAGGCACAAGCAGTCGCACATTCAGCCGAACGAACCGTGGGGTAGAAAATTAGCGACTTATTTCACAAAATATCTCTTGGACTTATGTTAGATAACGGTTTTAATTTGCTGAACGTACTCTTATCCTGCTTCGCTTGAGGGGGGGGGGGGGGGGGAGAAGGGGGGTGGTTGTATTCTCAAAATAGACGCCGCGAAACTGCACGACGTCACGGGCAGCTAGTGCAGAGATCTCACGACGGGAGTCGCCACGAGTCTTTCAATTTCGCATCCTTCCCAGCCTACCAATCGTCCATTCATAATAAAGTTGGCATATTTTGTCGTTGAACTTGATATTTTTATTTAGTGTCACGTTGGCGACGCTCGCTGTGATACCAATTTTTCCTATATATATAAAAAAAAATCCTTTCTAGAGCAAAGGGCAGGGGGGGGGGGGGGGAGAGATGCAGTAAACCCTCCCGTTTTGGCAAGTGCCTCTTCCCTCTGACGCTTCGGGTATCCTCCTCTCAGCTCACTCTCGGCTGCTTCTGGCTTACGTCAACCTTCGAGGGGCCTCCCTCCGTCACATTCTCTCCAGAGCTCCTAGAAGACCTTGTGGACTTTTTTTCTTCTTCTTGGCAACTTCGTTACGGTCGAAGTTCTTTCGACCGAACGAGGGCTGCGTGGCATACCGTTACACGACAACGCTGGAGTGTCGCACCAGAGTCCGACGTCACACGAGCGCTTGAAAAAGGAAAACCGCGCTAAAAGCAGCGGCAGTAATGCGAAGCAGGCGCATGGCATGCTTGTGACAAGGCCTAAGTGCGCGTCCGCGACTGTGCTAGCGAGTGTATAAACACGGGTGCCAGGCCCGTCGCCACATTTCTAAGTGCCCCTCTCTCACGATACCCCCGTCGTCCCGGAGTAAGAAAAGAAAGAAATTAAACGAGATAGGCGAATGGCTTTCTCTCTCTCTCTCTCTCAAACGCGCGCGCACCTTCCTAATGAGGCGTCAACACAGGCTACAGCGCATTTGTGCGCCGGTTTGGTCCGAATATTAATTTATTTATTTAGTGGTGACTGTGCGTTCAGGTCAGAAGAGAAAAACGCTCAACGCGCATTGAAACCACGAACCGCTCCGCCTTTAAAATGGCCCAGAACTGATTTAATCCTCACCAACGCAGCTAGCTGCGGTACGCCAAAATCGAAAGTTTCGATTTGGTAAACTTGTGCCGCGTTAATTCAGAAGAATTTACGGAATCAAATCGACACCTTAGGAATCCCTACACGAAAACAAGTTACATACGCGGCTGCCTGCTGAATTCTGTTTCCGCTACGTAGGCACCTTTCTAATTCCCTCTTTTCCTAAACTAGCTCGATGAAAAGTCATTTGGCAGTCTACGACACTAGAGCCTCAGAATTCGTCTGAACCGAAAGCTCGGCAACGATTCCTAGAGCCGCACTCCTTCACGCCGTTCCTCGCCCCAGCGTGTCGAATTACTCGCCTACAACGTCGCGCGCAAACTGCGCATTTCAGTTAACTACGCGGCATGCTAGCAAAGGCGGGAGCGCACAATTTTTTCCCACGCCGGTTCCCGGGGGAGCACCGTTCATTGCCGCACCATTAACGCACGTTGACACACGCACATTGAATAACACAGCCACCCACACACACCCCGTTCCCGCTACCCCCCCCCCCCCCCCCGGTAAAGTTAGTCGAACTGAACCCCCCCGTCCCCCTTCTTCCCAAGGTCCTCCTTTCTGCCCCGCCCCCTCTCCCCTCCCGCGCGAGCAGATCATCACCCATCAGCAACACCCCCTCCCCAGACGCAGCAACCAGCGCACATTACGCCTTTATTCAATTTGAAAGCAAGAATACACGAACGTGCAGCTATATAGGCCTACTGTCCCCGCTGGGACAACTGTACAAGCGAGCGGGAAACACCGCGAAATCGGTTCCCATCAGCCAACGATCCCCCCTCCCACTCTTGAACCTCCTCTCTCCTTTAGACCGAAACGTGCGCTCATTTTGCCACCGACCACCCGGAAAGAGCGAAACGGAGGCGACCAGCGGACTCCCGGGTGGCGGGGGTGTTCCCGCGACTGTGCGCTGGTCGGCAGGTTTTAATGACCACTGAACGACGGAGAGAAGTGAATTTGTCAAGCCGCGCGTGCGTTCGACTCAAAACCCGTGACACCCCACTCTACTAGCAAAAAAAGAGGGAAGGATCAGGACGAGGCAAATCGACGTAACAGCGCGAAAAGAGAGCGGTCAGCGCACTACGTTGACGGGCTGCAAACACAGTGCATCATCCTCTGCAGTACGTCGGCCATTGAGCACATTACCATCGAGTGCCCCAAACACACAACCGGTACCCAGTACAAAGCGCAGATTGGAATATTATGGGGCACAACGATACTCATGAACGTTTAGTTCTTTTTTGTTTTGCAGTTTTTTTCTTCTTTTTTGCTTGTTCTCGTTTGTTCCTTTCTTTTTGTGCGTGTATTCCGGCTACGCCGTGCACGGCGACCCGATCTAAAAGGGAAAGCAGAATCGACATCGAAACGGCACCGAAATACATGTGCGCGCCATGCGCATGCGAATGACTCTAAAGGTTTCTTTGGTGAGCATTGAGAGGTCGCGTGACGCTGTGAGAGAAGAAAGCTGCTAGCAACTTTCGAGTAAATGCGAAATTTGTCTCCAGAGAACGAGGGTTCATTGAGACTAAGTGCACAATGCTGCGCGTGGGACGGAAATTTGGGCAGATTTTATGCAATCTCCCTGTACCAACTATTTAACGACATTTTGTTCATGGCCTCTGTGGGTCCACTTGGTATAAAAAGATGAATCTAATCAGCCATTGGAATCAACGTATGCAAGACACCGCTTGCGATGCTATCGACCTCGTGACTTCCGTGAGCACAACTTAAACGAGCCGGAGTAGTTGATCGTGCACCTTATCACATAAAATAGAAGGAAAAAAAAAAAAACACTGCTGATCACGTAGAGCCTTCCAGTAACACAATCCGCTCCCCAAGAGAAAGCTGGTCAACTTGTCATTCTACGCATCCACAGTGTTCTCCCGCAAAGCGACGGGGGGCTTTATTCGCCCTCGCGGGTCGTTGGCTTCCAACGAGGGAAACACCGCTGCACAACAACCCGTCTCCACATCTACACCACCCTCATGTGCATCACAATGCCGCACGTGTTGCCGGTGTACGCGCGCTGGCGCTCGTTTCAACAAAGGCGAGATGACCCACCGCGCACGAGCATGCTTTTTTCCCTGCCGTGAAAGGAGGGAGCCTCCCGTCTCGAAGCAGGGAGTTTTTAACGCCGAGCCACTCGCAACGACCCAGATGGTGCGGCACCACGGGGGGTGTCTGCCAACAGGAACAATGCCGCGATGCCACCGCCAAGGCAGCGACCTTCTTCTCTCTCCCCCTCATCTCCTTACATTCTATGAAAAGGTCGCACGATGACCTCTCTGTGAAGAACACAGAGCAGTGTGCCGGTAGCTATCATGGGTCGTAGTTCGGCTGAAGAAGCCAAATGGATCAAGCTCGGCTTGGCTCCCAGTAAACGCCTCACATGCAGTTCACGGAACACCCGGGACAGAGACGTGTCCACAATCGCTGGTGGTCTCATCTTGTGACGCTGATGCAAGCTAAGAGCACACATATTGCAACTGCACCGACCAGGCAGGCCCTACGTACTACTACTGTTGCAAGGCGTTGGCAGTAATAATCATTACGTTGCCCCCCCCCCCCCCCCCGTCCTCTCCCCCCTTCTGATAACCTGAAAACTATAATCTTCGCTAAACCATAATCTAAGTCATACTTGCCGTCGCGTTACGCGTGCGACTAAACAAGCGTCTGCGCCTTCGGTAAGAAAAAGGAAGTGAAAAAAACTTTCTTTAAAAAAGATTGCGTTGTTGACCTAGAGGTCCCGGGTTCGGTTACCGCCGCGGCCAGATTTTCGATCGAAGGGGGCGAGATGCAAGAACGCATGTCTACAGAGATTTAGGTACACGTTCAGAAACGTTAAGTGCTCAAAATTAATGCGGAGTGCCCCACAACGACCTGCCCCATAATTGAGGTTGTGGCACGCAAAACGCTAGAATTTTTCTTTTTCTTTAGAAATGAACGAAAAGCAAAAAGAAAGCCCCTTCCCACGTGCTAATAATACCGCCTCGCCTACAATGGAGTCTGTGCACCCGACATGAAAAACACTGAACAACAATAGCAAGGCAGGTCGCAAGATTCAGGAAAAGCCGCGAGTCACACTTACAAAATGGGAAAGAGAGAAGAATACGCGGAAGTTGAGACAAATGACACGACTGACAAATAAGCGGGCACCCCCCTCCCCCCCCCCTCTTTTTTTTTCTTTTGTAACACTTCCGCTTTTTGTTCTTGGGCCCGTTTCGCCATAATCTCTGCGCTGGACCACCCGTAAGTAGACAAATGAAATAGCCCAAGTACTTCTTCGTTTTTAGTCGGAGCACTCCTTTAAC
Source organism: Dermacentor silvarum (assembly GCF_013339745.2). Taxonomy (NCBI): domain Eukaryota; kingdom Metazoa; phylum Arthropoda; class Arachnida; order Ixodida; family Ixodidae; genus Dermacentor; species Dermacentor silvarum. Next base: position 93,773,725 of record NC_051158.1, read on the forward strand.
AGCGGTTACACACGAAACGAGGTGAGGAGGAAAAAATAAAAATAAGGCAGACGCCCGTCGTGCGATGGACCCAACGCCTTCTCGCGGTTGACACGCACGAAGTCACGGAAATGTCATTTTGGGATGCGCCAACTTATCCTCGACACGACCACTGCACGTCGCCTAATTCTGTTGCGTAACACGAACGGCACGCACACATTAGAAGGGGCGTGGTGGCGCGTCAGATGCACCGGCTTGACGCGCACTACGTGTACGACACGTTTCCCGAATTGGGCAACAAGCGTCGCTAGGCTAGACTGCACGAGCTGGACGTTGTTTCCGGGTTTCGGGCATTTGCGCAGTCGCCACCGCGCGCATTGCGGAAGTCGCCCACAGTGCCGCTTCCGGTCGCAACCAGACTACCGGCAGGAACACCCCCCCCCCCCCCCTTCACGAGTGGGTTACATCTTACATCCACTATAATCCCCGGTGTGTAGCTCGTTAGTCTACTTCCATCAGGAACACGTGTTTCGATTAAAAAAAAAAGAAAGAAAAAACGGAACGCCAGCTGACCCACTATTTCGCTACCTGTCGACTGTTGCGCCACCTGGGTGAGGGCGGAAGCTGTAATAATGATCCTTATCATCATTAGTAAAGTGATGAACGGGGATGACAAGACATCGCCTAGTTGGTGGCAGAAGTTGCCCGAGAGGGGTCTCTATAGTATCTAGCGGGTACGGTGGTCCAGCCAGGTTTAGCTATTCTGCACGGTGTCAAATTTCGACTAATTATCCAATTCGCCATTTTGTCGGCTCGGATTGGTCCAGAGAGCTGCTACGGCCTCTCTGATTGGCTCAAAAATACCGCCATTGCATAATTCGACAATATGGAGGAATTTGGCGATGCCCAGGATAGCACCACAGCGTAAACTTCGTTTTTCAGACTTTGAATGCAGCTCTATGACTTCGCGAAATTGACCAGTGCTAACAAAATATCGCATTATAAATGAAAAAAAAAATCGCAATGATTATGCGAGTGTGGAAGCACTTATTGCCCTTCACGCATTTAGAGCAAAAAAAAAAAAATCGTGGCGATTAAGAAAGATAAAGCGTAGTAAAAGTACGTAAAGAGAACGAGTTCCTGGGCAATATTTGGTTCATGCTTGCAGGATCAACAAGCGCACATCTTAGACAGGACAAAAGAAGGTACAGACGCAAGACAAGCGCCTACCTTCTTATGTGCTGTCTAAGGTGTGCGCTTGTCAAACGTGCGAGCGCAGAAAGTAATGCACCGCGAGAACGTATGAAAGCACATTCACGATGATTAAAAAAAAAAAAAATCCACGCACTACCCAGAAATCCCGTGGTTATAGGTCAGCGATGGCTGCGCCACAGTTGCCTAGTAATTTCTGTAGGAAATTCCATGGTTGGCGGCACCGAATTCACGAACTCGCATCGCTTGTAAGTTGTGACCCAGGTCCAACAAAGCTGAATGTCAAAAATGACGATCATTCATGATGTGCAGTTTCGAATCTGGCATTTTAACTACGCGGCAAGTGGCCTTTCCCTCCGAGCACTCAGCCACATTGAATAACTACTGTATGCGGGGCAAGCCACTATGGCCTTTGGAGAACAATTTGGGCGTAGCCTTTTGCACTGCCGGAGCGGGCACGTGGATTATACCATCCCCGATACCGCACACATGGCAGCTGACGTCACTGTCTAGGAAGCTTGGTCACGTGGGCCCACAAAGCTGTGACGCAAGCACTGCTGCATCGTCTGCTCTCGCACACACGTGCTTGGCTAGTTCGGCAATACGCTGAGAAAAACTAGGCGAGCCCCGGTGTCGGTTCGCAGCCGATGCGGCTCACTGAACTCTAGACTCTCGAGGCTTTCCCGCTGCTGTGGGTCACCGCTCATTTACGTACTTCACTCTAACGTGGTATGACGTCACTAAAACTTTCGTTACGCTTCCAACACAGTGACGTCGCTGGCCATCGCGCTAGCGATGGGTGTCGATCGCGAGAACGAGCATTTAGGCACTCTTTGGAAGCGAAGTAAAATGTATTTTAAACGTTCGCTGTGTCCAACACTTCATGTTGAGTGTTCTTGCATACAGAGGACGCCTGCAGCAGGCTTTTTACACCCTCAATATTTGGTGTCTCAACCCCTTTGAGAAGCGTTTGTGTGTGCACCGTAACAAACCCGCTTAGCTCTCTAGAAAGAAAAGATTCCAGAATACAAGAGTGGGGTTGAGGTTCAGAGGAACCCTATAGGTTAAGCAGACATGGCACCCCTCAACCTCCCCCTAAAATTCACTGGAAAAATAAACAACGGCACGGCCAGCTCTCGGCATTCCCCTCAAAGCTGCCTCGAACCTCATCACGGCCCCGACAGCGCCGTAGCTCGTGCGCACCGAACGTAGTGCTGCACTAATTCTTGCCCAGGTGGACAGTGGTGCATATACCACCAGTGCATTCGTAGGTCCACAACGAGGTCCCCAAGTCATCTCCGCGTGTCGGTCATCGCCGTACGTATTGCACAGGCGCAGGCCGCACACTTATTCACATCGATTCCCGTTCCCATTGCTACAACGAATATCTGATATAACGAACACCGCGTACGATTCTGATGAACGAAACAACGAAACAGTGTTGCCACTCAAACGCAAATGCGTTGTGCGTACAAATTGCATTTTTCCCTTATACAGCAGGTACTAGTTGGCCTACTCCGAGTATTTTGTAATGCCTTAGCATGCACATTCTTCCGTTTCTTGATTACACCTGTACTGTTTTTACGGTTTCTCGTTTAATGGTTAAGCAATGCTACTTGAGCTTCCACTCAGAAAGATGAACATTCTCACCGTGTTTTCATTTTTTTTTTCAAAATCGAATTATCATGCTGCGTTTTGCTTCATGAAACTGTTCTTATTGTTCCTCATCATCATTGCCAAGGGTGTCAAATCATCTCGGTGTCAAACTTCAGTCTTATCTAACCGAAAAAAAAAAGTGAATGCAATGAATGACTGATTTCGTTATGCACCGCAGTCATATTAAAAAAAAAAAAAAAAGAAGACCATTACGATAAGTTAACATGAGCTGAATCATGGTTCCATAAATTACACTGTTTTCTGACGTAATTCGGTGCCACTACGCACGTAGAGCGAGAGTACGCGTACGTAACATGTGATCACGCTCACGTGTACTGCTTTACGCGGACAGTCTACTCAGTACGATTTTATTACGCGTGTCAGGTCAGCTTTTGAGCACGTGCGCAAAATTGAGGGCACGCCAAAGTACCTATATGTAAGTGAGAAAGTATTACTTCCTATAGCGACAGACTTAATTCACAGAAACGTAAACGTACAGCGCAGAAATGGTCAGGAAACATCCGCGGATAACAAATACCGAGCTTAAGGAGTGTTTACCGTCGATGGAACGCTATTAAAAAGCATTCATCAAGCACACGGCACAGCTCATTGTCTCGATCAGCCTGACTGTGGTGTTATGTCAGCCACCCGCAGAATTCCACACGTGGAATGTGGTATATATGGCTCAAGAAAGGAAATGTCAATATACAGGTAAGCTGCCATACATTTGCGAGAGGTGTGTAGCTGTACGTCTCCTGTCAGTACAGCGTACCTTACCTAGACGTAGGTCGTGCGGATCTGACAGCAACGCACTCGGCGCGAGTACGCGTTCGCCGCGTGCCCCGGGAAGTGCAGATAAACGCACGCGAAAACCAAGAGAGGCACATACGCGAAGTCTCGCGAACGGGAACATGCACGGCACCGCAAGCACGTTCACTCGAAGCGATCGCAAATGCTCACCTGTTCGCGTGCGAGGACGAACCACGTTTTGAGTATGACGTCCAGCCTAGTCCTGTGAAACGTCCGCGTCGTCTTAACACTGAAAAACACGTCCTCCAGTCGCGTGGTGGGCGACCGCTGCGGTTCCTCGGGCACCGTCCCACCGCTGACCGCAGTACGCTGGCCCGCCGACCTGTTGCTGTCGCGTACGTCGGCATCGGCCCCGACACTGTCGGGAGCAAAGTCTTCGCCCGACGGCTGGTCGGCGTAATCCTCCACTTCGTTATCAAAGTCGTTTCCCCCCTTCAACACCCTGCGACTAGCACTCTGATGAAACCCGGGCGGGGCCCTGAGGAACACTAGCTTGTTGTTGACGTTGGACGAAGCTGCTGCTGCCGCTGCAACTTCTCCGTCCGCTGCTGCTGCTTTCTTGTGCGCGCCGCCATCTTGAGCGGCGTCGTCTGCAACGAGCGCCGTCGTCTGCTGCTGCCAGTCGAGGCCGAGCGGCGGCCAGCCGAGCAGCAGCAAGGCTCCGTAGAAGGCGGCCAGAAACACGGCCAGAGCCGTGCCCTGGGTCACCTTGCGCACGCTGAGAAACTTCATGACGACGTCGTCGCCGGCCTCACGCTGCCGTCCATCGCTGGTCCCTGTAGTACGTACGGCGCCGAGGCCGCACGGACACCACACACAGCACCACAACAACCGCACGCCTTCACCACCAGCACGCGCACCGCTCGCCGCAGCTCCGGCACCACTCCGACGGGGCGGTCGGCTTTCTTTAGAGCGAGTGCTCGCTCTCCGCGAGTTTTGCAGCTCTCCTCGTGTTTACTGTTTTATCTCTTGCTTTTTATTATCCTTGCGAGGACGGGGAGGAGCCATCTCTCCCTTAGCAGCAGGGAGAGAGGAGCGCGTCGTAGATGGAGAGGAAGAGAGAGTGGCAACTCCAGCTGCCGGGTGTGCGTGCGCACGTGCAACACGCAACAGGTTGAAGGCTTGCTTGAGGTCAAGCGAGGGGAGGGAAGCGCGAAAAAGCGCGCAAGAGACTGCCCTCCTTTCCGCACGGTGTTTAGTAACTTGCGCCATCTTTTGGAAACGTAACAAACTAATGTTACAAATAAAACATTTTGAAGTTAAAAATAAAGCATTCAGCGCTGAATTTGGGATACGTATAAACAAAAAAGGCATCAAAATAAAAAAAATAGGTAGTATTCGTTAAAGTTCGCACATGCACAAATAGAACTACAACTACTATTTCTCATTGTCTCATTATTACAAAAATATAAAGCACTAATGTTTATATTTAAGTATTTTTGCGTAAAGATTTGTATTATTATTGTTACAATTTAAGCAACAGTTGTAAATTTTTAACTCTTTGACAGAGTCCTCTAGCCACATAACGCGATAAACAAACATAAACTGGGTGCGTCGTCCTTGTTCGTGCAGTGGTATTCTCGAAAAGCAAGCAAAATGAAAGCAGCGCTGAAAGAGGACCTGAGTTTTCTGATAAAGGTACACATTTCCTGACGAAGCCTTCCGCCTTAGCGGAACAAACACACCCTGAATTCTTGCCTCGCTGCCTCGGCGCAACGCCGAGGGCCGCTTTCCCACCCCTGCGCGCGCGCTGAAAGCGTTCGCGAGCGAGTGTGTGTCTACGAGAAAGTGCCAAACAAAGAACGAGTTATACAGCGGGACCGCCGATCACAAACAAGCGTCGTTGGTTCGCTAGTGGCGCGGCGCCCATCCTCCTACGCCCCATGACAGCGCTAGGCCTATCGGCGCTGCTGCGTCGCTGCTTGGCATTCCCGAGCGCTTCAGTAATCGGAGGCGAGGCGTTGCCGCCGCAGCAGCAGCAGTAGTGAGTGTGTGACTCGTCATCGGCGCGTTACGGCGGTGGAGGAGCCACTCCGCCAGGGCATGCCGTGAGAGGGCGGCGAAAAAAAGATGCGCGTCGCGACGGCCTCCTCAGCAACGGGAGCGACGACAACGGTGACGATACCTGCTACGGCAGTGAGAGGCCTGCGAACGCCAATATGCCGTTCCGACTCAAACTCAAGAAGAGCAAGCACTACAGCGTCGTCTCCAAGAGCCTGTGCGTCATCGCCGTCAAGCTTCTCGAGAACGCGACGGTCGAATGCATCGTCTCCTCTCGGACAGTGGGTCGCGAGTGCCTGCAGAATGTGTGCCAGCGACTGCAGATCACGCAACCCGAGTACTTCGGCCTGCGATACCAGACGCGAGACGGCCAGCAGCGATGGGTGGACCTGGAGCGGCCGCTCAAGAAGCAGCTCGACAAGCACGGCGCAGCGTCGTCGCGCGAAAGCGGCGGCGGCTGCTGCAGCCTACAGCTGGGCGTCATGTTCTACGTTCCGGACGCCGCGCAGGCTCGCCGCCTTCTGCAGAGTGACGTGACGCGCTACTATTACTTCTCGCAGCTCAAGAGCGACGTCATCGAGGGCAAGCTGCCGTGCGACCGGCGTGAGGCGATCCGGCTGGCTAGCTACAGCCTGCAGGCCGAGTTCGGCGACCATCGGCCCGAACACCACACCGCCGAGTACCTGCGCAACTTCGCCCTCTTTCCGAAGTCGGTGCTGCTCGCGTGCGCCAATGAAGAGGAGGAGGCGGCGCTGCTCGACGAGATAGTGAACGCCCACAGAAGTCTGCAGGGTTTGGATCACGCGACCGCGGAGCTCTACTACATACAGGCCGTGCAGAGGCTTGAAGGGTACGGCGAAGAGCGCTTCGAAGTCCGCGACGCCTCTGGCGTCGACATGGTTCTCGGCGTGTCGGTGCAGGGAGTGACCGCGCGACATGTGCGCCGGAGCTTCGAGCAGGATAACTCGCAGGCTGCAGCGCACACTTCCACCCAAGAGCAGCAGCTCCCACATGTAGTGTACCATTGGAGTGAAATCGTGGACCTCATCCACCACAAACGTTGTTTCAAGATTGTTGGTCGCGACGCCGCGCACTCCGGCCAGTTCCACCTTGACGACGTCAGCACGGCAAAGTACATATGGAAGATGTGTGTGCAGCAACACGGGTTCTTTATGGGCATGCAGGAGACTGCGTCATCGCCGGGAGGCATGATGGGAGAGACGTACACGCGGGCGACAAGTGGTAGCGTTGGTGCTGGCGACAGCTTTCGTTGGGCATCTGTGCCAGATGTGGAAAACGCTAGTGGGGAACGAGGGACAGATGTTGGAGAGAGCCGTGAGTCACTTGACGAGCTGGGGGTTTACCACACTGAAACGCGAAACAGCGAGAATTACACATTTCCTGGTAGCACCAGTGAACTGGTCAACCCAAACCAGAACGGCTATGACCATCATCCAACCAACCCTCTGCCTGTCAGAGAGAATGCTGTTGCTTCCACGGAGCACATTCCTAGAATGGTGTCTAATGAAATCGGTCAGCAAGTCAACAGTATGCACCACTCGTATGTGAGCCTCCCACGTAGCTCTGAAAGTGCAACTGATCTGCGGCGAGCACTTCTGCCATCGTACCGACAGGCACCCGACTACGAAACTGCAGTGCTCACCAAATACGGAGTCACCAGCTGTAGCCTCAACGACCTTCCTCTCGAAACTCAACAGAATAGTCAAGTGTATCACCAGCAGCATCCTGCACTGACGACGTCGGCAGCGACAAATGAACTGGACTTGAGTTTGTCACGCTCTTGCAACCCTCTACTTCCACCGCTGTCTTACATGCATTATGGCAACTTTGCTGATTTGACTGAGCTTGGCGACTCCATGTCCTTTGGTGATCTTGCGAACAACAACAACCGCATTGATGGTGTTGCACATGGCAGAGCACCACCGCTCCTCGCTCCACCGTTGCACACATACAGCACTCCGGAGTTGACATCTCAGGGACTGTCGTACGAGGTCAATCCTGCACAGCTGTTTGCCAACATGCACCTGAACTATCAGTACAAGCCACCACCTCCATATCCGTATGGCCAACGTCCGAGTGCGAGCACACCAGATTTGACGCGCAACCATCACCAGCTTCGAGCAAGTGCAAGCCCAGATCTGGTGTCCCGTCGTCACCTCAGCCAGAGCACTATTCAGGGGTCGGAGCCAAATTTGCCACATTACCAGGCAGCCGTCAATGGTAACATGATGTCCGAGTCTCTGAGATCGATTGTGGAGCCTCCAAGGCCTGTGCTCCCAACCTATGTTCCAGTCGGAGAATCATGGAATGCGCAAGTATCTGGAGTTGCTCAGCCCCAGAGGATTCAGGTGTGTGTCAGCTCTCCGACGACGCGGGAACAAGTGGCAGCAGCAGCGACCAAGCCAGTAGATGCCACCCCTGTGCCGCCCCCGAGGAAGCAGGTGACTGAGGAAAAACGAGAGCCTCCAAGTCAAGAGGCATCGCCAGCACATCCACTGGGTCCCATGATGGTGGCAGCCATGAATGGTCTAACTCTGACAGTAGCCCAGCCAGACCAGCTGCTTACCGGTGACCAGAGCAGTGGGGATCAGGAGTCGCCATCAACCACCACGTCCAAAGAGTTACGGCCTGAGCAAATCCTTGAGAGCCGACTGGAGGATGGCCAGGTCTTCCTCGAGTTTGAACGCATTGCCAAGCGTAAGCCCAATGCTGACTTCACAACGGCACTGCTCTCGGAGAACACCTCTCGCAATCGCTTCAGCGATGTCCTTCCATACGAAGAGAACCGTGTACGACTGACTCCAACAGCTGACAACCGAACAGGCTATATTAATGCCTCCCATGTTTCCGCGAGCGTGGGGGATAGCCAGCGCTTCTACATAGCGGCGCAGGGACCCACGAGGGAGACTGCCAAAAGCTTCTGGCAGATGGTCTGGGAAAACCATGTGGGTGTGGTTGTAATGCTGACAGAAACTGAAGATGAACATGGCCGTGAGAAGTGCTTTCAGTACTGGCCTACAGCTGATGGTGATGACGCAGCACTGTCATTTGGCGAATACCGAGTCACTAGGAAGGGTGTCGTGTCTTCTGCAGTGGCTGTGACGACCTCACTGACTGTGAGCAGATCCCAAGGTGTCGCTTGCAGTCACCGAAACGTCTGGCATCTTCGGTATACAGACTGGCCTGACCATGGCACGCCAGGGGACATTCAGGGTTTCCTTGGTTTCATGGAGGAAGTGGACTCTGTGCGCAGGCTGGCCTCGGGTGACCAGCGTCTGCTGCGAGCACGCAACACACCCATGGTGGTCCATTGCACTGCAGGTGTGGGCAGGTCGGGTGTGGTGATTCTGTGCGACATCTTGCTCTTCTGTCTGGATCACAATGTTCCAGTGGACGTGCCGAGAGTGCTGAGCTCTGTTCGAATGCAGCGCATGCTCAGTGTACAGACTCTGGCACAGTACAAGTTTGTGTACCACGTGTTGATACGGTACCTACGGAATTCACGCCTCATATAAGCCCTTGCGCGGCGATTCTCGGGTATAATCATCGAATGCTGAAGAGACGAGCTGATGCTTTGGCATTACCAGCAAAACTGCTAGCGACTTTAGGCAGCTTGGTAGTCATCGAACGCATGATGCCTGTCCTCTACACCACCTGTGTTGTGTGATTCCTTGTCTGTGCCAGCGCCTGTCTAAAAACCCACACCAAGTGATGTCTGGCAACCACTGTAACTTTCAAGCAGTAGTGCGCTACCTACACACTGGCATCTTACGCAGATGAAATCGGGAACAAGCATGCTCTAAACGCATCAAAAGCCAGTGCTACATCTCCCTCTTTACGCAGCTGGAGTCTGCTCCAAGCGATAAAGTACTGTCAAGTCTTTCAAATGCACTTTGCAAAAAGAAATCAAAGGTTGTTGCCCAGATGCTGAAATCTACCACTGTTCACCACTGCAGTTGAATGTCGGTGTTCTACTTAGCTCCTACAAGACACGACTCTCTCTGCTTGTGTCAGTGAACTGTGCCATTGTTTTATGGATGGAAGGAAAGGTCTTCACTGTTTATACTTGTATGTAGATACCATCGTGGGGGGTTGTGAAGTGCCGACATCATGCACATGCAGACTTTGGCATTTCGCAACAGGAAAACCTCCAGTGCCTTTGATCAACAAGTTCAAGGACACTCGCTGACAAAATGTTTTCGGTTGACGAAGGCCTTTCAATAAGTGACCCACCAGGGGTATGACAGTTGCCGAGTGGTCGCATGTTGCCTTGGGAACTTTCTCACCACATGGGTCGATGTGCGTTGTTCGAGGCTCGCTCTGCCATGGTTTCTCGGAATGCCTCTGCCTACTGTTCGGCAAATCATGATGCACTCGGGTTTGGCAAGCAAGATTACGAGTACATTGACAAAGTTGCGGCGACGCACAGTGTTTGGTGGTCGAGCTATTCATGTGGGCCACATTGTTTCACTCTGGCCAGTGAATTACCCTGGGGGTCAGTTGAGGTTTGGTGCCTTGGCGTCGACATTTTGTTATCTGTTACATAAAGCCGAATAGCTGTAGTTGCACAAGTGGCCTTCCAGAGCTTTTCAGCGGAAGCAAATTATTCGAAATCTCTGTCAGATACGTTGTAGGCACAGGCTGCCTTTGCAAGGAAGCATCATCACGGGTCTCTTAGCAGCGCTATACTGAACGTTATGTGAATGATCGCGACAGGTATAAATGGCTGGTCATGGTGCACTGCTGGCTCATCCATGCTTCAATTTCATGCAGAGGTAGCCTTAGAAGTGCAAGATTTATAATACCATGTTCGAGGGTAATGCTTGCCTCTATTGTCCAGGGTAAATCACAGCTACACATCATTTGGTACCGTAAACGTCTGCATATTTGTGAATGAAACAGTGGCACTGTCTGTCATTGTTATGGACATGTTTTGTCCAATATCATTGCAAATGACGCCTACTTCTGATTTATTCTGAATGAAATGGGCAATCGCTGCATTCGAACATTGCATTAAACAAAACACACTGCAAAATGCTACCTGCATGTGAAATTTGAGCTTGGACAATCTACCAGATTAGCTGAAAGAGTCCTTTATGACCATCTACTTTATTTATTTATGCTCTGTAGATGCTGTGCAAGCATTGATTACTTTTTGTGGAGCCTAGTACTCAAGTCTTCATCATTGAGAGTGCTAACTTAGTACTAGCTGCCTGCAGGTTTCTTGAAGCAGGAAAATGTATAAAAAGGAAATCGTTGCAGTCAAAACAGCGGATCTTGTTTAATTTGACTGAACGTGTAAATCTGCATGCCATTCGCTGGGCCTTTGTGGACCTGTTGGTAATGTTTGAAAATGCGTGCTTGCTTTTTTGCACTTTTTTACATTGTTGGTTTCAGGCAGCAGAACTGGAAATGTGACGTAATTTGGTAAGTTGGTAACATGATAGCGAAAGAGTTAAAGAGCAAAATTGTGAACGTCGACCAGGTGACCTGGTTTTCAACTAGATAAGAGAGTACTGGTTTGTCCAATGCCATTGTGCTTTATAGATTGAGGCCAGAAGTATTCAAAATCGTGTTGAAGCATTCACTTCACTAGTAATGAAGTTAAGGGTAGTTGTGGACATATAACTGATATGAATTATGGCAGCTGATGCGCTGAATATATCTTGACCTTTTTTGTTATATCTACAGTTGGTCATTTTACTGTTTGTGTTGCTGATTATAGGCAAGTTGTTGGAAGCATTTTTGAAGCGTTTTGGTTGTGAAAAAGTTAAAAACGAATGTGGGCATAGGCTGAATAACTGATGTTTATTTAGGCAGCTGATTTTCGTTTATGCCTGTACATTTTTTTTAAACAGTTTTCTTTGTTGAAATGTGTATTAGAAGGCATCGAAAGCCGTGTTGTGTGGGCGGTGCACAAACGCTTATGTTATTGTTTTCTCTTTCTGTACTGAGCACACTGACACACCGTGCAATTTGTAGATGCAAATCTTCACTGCACAATCACATGCAAATAACCATTGTTAGCGCCCTCTTTCACCGGAGAGCTCACACGTCATGTGCCCGTCACTGTGTATGTCACTACCTTTTAACGTGAGCAATTGTGTGCACTTAACTTATTGTTAACATAACAGCGAGGAACGCCGATGACGATATTGACTGGTAGAGAGTCATGCCGAGCTTGCTGTTCTATTTCTTTTTTTTTTCGTAGCATCCGTCCACGGTGAGACTTGTTTGTTGACAACTGTTTACAACATGAACTGCTGAAGATGTAGAGGAATGTAGAACTATTTTTGGAACCTTTTTTGTGTTGCCTACCTTAAGGTGAATGCCTTGTTGCCACCGATAATAAAAGACAGCCGGTAACTATTCAAGAAAAGTTGTTTGTTTCGTTTTCTGACAACTTGGTAAGGTTTCCCGTCTTGGATGGGTTTTGATTGTGCTACTGTAGGACTGCAGAAAGGGAAGAGGGGGTTATGTGAGGGGAAATGGGTGTTGTGGAGAGGATAGTGCACACAGTTATCCGCTGCCAAGTGGACTGCTGTGCTCGGTCGGTGGCACAAAGGATGCCTTCCGCATTACATGTTCTGCAACCCTACTACACACAGCAAAAGGGAGATGTACATTTGCGATGAAGTTTAGACACAGCTGCAACTTTTGGCGTCACGCCAGCACTGGATTGCGAGGTGCAACTGTGCAACAGAAAAGAATGCTTCAACCAGACACGAGAAGACCGTCGAGAGGAATACTATAGGTTAAAAACGGCATAAATTTTACTTACTGTGACAGTTATCTTCGATGGTTTCTGCACAATTTTAAACCTGTTCAGCTTGCATGACACTGTTCGAAGTGGCACAAGGTGTGGTTTACAGAAAGCGTTGTATAAGGCTCGGAATAGTTATTGCACCATAAATGTGGCGCCGATGAGGCAACATACGCAGGTGGAAACTAGCGCCCACATACAGTAACTTACTTTTATATCACAATTTTCCATGCAGCATATAATTGTTACATAAATGTGTGAAGTCCTTGTGAAGCTGCATAAGTGGCCTGTAGAACTTATCGCCCATAATTAACTGTGCATAGTCTGTGGGTGGCTGGTTGGTTGGTGTATTTGCACCCCTAAGCACTTTTTCGCTTATGTTCTTCATTCCTGAATGTCTGCAGATGACAAGCGTTTGTAGGAGACTGAGCAGAGCACTTGGGGAAATTCATAGGGTCTTCCAAGTGCGGGGCCCCAGATGCAGGTTAAAGAAGGGGTTCTCTCCCAACTTTGAAAAGAAGGTCTTACACTTACTAATGCATTGTTTTATTGCGATAGCAATTATATGGACACTCAAAGAGGATTTCTGCCGTCAGCGTCGCCGTCAGGTTCCGTATGACGTCAACGGCAATGAAATCATCGCCGTGCGTCGGACGCTGTATGTGCGAGTGAAAGGGCGCGAGGGACGCGCGCTTTCACAGGGAGCGAATGCATGGCGGAGAACAAACGTGCGTTCTGCGCCGTGCTCCCTGAAGGGCTGTAGAATTAAGCGTCTCTTTCCTCCTTTACAATCACCATATATATAGAGCAAACGCGACTTCTTCCGTCACGCGAAAAGCCGTGGGGGGACGTGAGGGAGTGAGGGGAGGTGACGTTTAGCTGCGGCACCAAATGCGTATTTATATAAAAATGTTGCGAGGCAAGAAGGTGGTAAAGACTTCCGACGCTGATCGACGAGTTTCCCTTGCTGGTCTTGTTGAAAACCTCCGAGCCGCCCCCAGAGGCCTCGGCAACAGTCGCCAGCACCGCGCACGTTCGGTGCGAACGCGGGCAAAACGGTGACAGCGTCGACAACAGTTCTGCGCGTTTCTGTTGCTGCTGCATGTCCAAGTTTATACAGCTGATAAAACTACCTTCCTTACTCCGTACAGCTCTGTACTAAGTTGCTATCGCAATTGATGCTTCGCCTTTCGGGTGAAAGTGCGACATTTTTTTTACCCAAATTTTGAAAGATTTGCATTCCTTGGCTCACATCATTCAAGGAAACATTTGGTTTTGACATTTGGCTAGATTGGAACACTTAGTTGCTAACATGCAACGAAACCAGTCCACATCTCGGTAGCAGCTTGGCTCTTTGATGATGAGTTGTGCATACGATGGCGTTATTTTTACAGTGAGGCTGTTACGGGGGAGTTGCACGATGGCTTTCCTGTGGCGAAGGCTGGTGTGGTTCGTATCAAATGTAAATGCAATGCAGCTTAGTGTCGGAGGCCTAAATTTGCCTTCAAATGTAATGCTCAATGATTATAAAATAGTAGTCACTTGTACATATTGCAGGGAGAGGCCTTCGTCCTGCAGTGGACATAAATATAGGATTATGTTGATGATCTCATTCAAATAGACAACAGCTTGCATGCACGGTTTCCTTAATTAGTAGTCCATAATTTTGGTTTTTCACGTCACATCATATCGGCTCCATGTTGGAGGTCAGCTAGGAGCTTGTGCGGCTGCGGCAATGAAGGCTGGCATCGGGGTGCTGCCTGCAGTGCAGCCTGCGTTGGGGCCCCTAAGAACGGCCAGCAATGACCATGCTCATAACGCTGTCACTGCGTTTGAGCTAGGCCATGAACTAGCAAACATATCCCTAGACTCTGCCCCTAGTACGTCCGAATGGTGCAAGAACTCGTTTATGTTGACGGTCGTCATATTGGCATACATAAGTCAACAATCTTTTCCTGAGAAGTTAGACACGCAAAGATGTGAAGTGTAATAATAGTTAAATGGTGCGGACCAACAAATTCTTGATGCAAAGTTTGAGTGTGAACAAAGCAGCAGTGAGTGCAAAATGTTCTTTTGAAGTTTTTCGGATAAGAATGGAGGCCCCTGTACCATTGCTCGTGGCTGTAATCAACACTAGATGCTGGAAAACATTTCCTAAGAGTGACACAGGATAACCAAAGGGCAATGCTTTCATGTGTCATGCTTGTGTGATCACATCACCATCGGCCACTCAATCTACAAGTGTGTGCACAAAAGTAATGCCTCCAGAATCTTGAGTAATAATAAATGTGATGTTAAAGCTGCACTAATATGCAAACATTGAACCAAAATTCGGTGGTAGATTGCCCTTCTAGACACTGCAATGTCTGTCGTACCAAGAGATGACTTAGTTGCAGAAAAAGATTACCGACTGAAAGGGCTACTCATTTCTGCAGTGGGCAGATTCCTCTATTAAAAAATCAAATTGTCCAAAAGTTTTCCCGTTGCAATGCAATGTTGCTTCTACTGCAATAGCAGTTAAAAGCCCAAAACTCAGTTTTCTCTATTCCATTACATCGTCATCTCGTCATAATGGTACTGTCATTGTGCCACCCGCCCTCGTCTGATCGCTTCCTAACCCTCAGCTTTAGCTTCACCATACCATAAAGGATTAAACTGCTTGTCACCACTACTGGGTTGGTGCCACTGCAGCAAACAATGTTCTATTTTGAGACAGATGCACTAATCACCGACCAGTCGCAAGTCTTCCATGCTTGGCAGTTTGTACGTGGCTTGGAGTACATGTGATGCAGTCTTCGGAGTGCAGTCCTGTTTGCAAGTGTATTTCATAGGCAAGAGCAAGAAATGAACTCCCATAGCGGGACCGGTGTGTGATGCGGCCGTCATTTGCAGTACGGCGTTCACCGCTGCGGTTACTCTTGCTATTTATCCTGCAAAGGAGGTTCTTCGTCGGATTGGATGTTGTTCAGCAGAGTGCTACGATTACTTTCTTCATGCCACTATGGTGGTCATACAGCTGTCATTGCTTACTGTGGGAGGGACTTCCTGTTTGACTGCTGAAGTTTTGCACATGGGGGGGGGGGGGCTTTTGGGAGGTTCAGGGGAGTATTAGCTATCGGCAGTAACTGGACTTCACAACCAGAGGAATTGGTGAAGTCTTGTGATCTTTTAGTACTGGCAGTTGATTACAATTTACCAGTTAAGAGGCACGTCATGTCACGGAAGCTGGTACCATACTTGCACGATCCTGTTTACGTTTTCATCATTTTTCACATTTACAAAAGTTTTGTTGTAGGCAGATGTGATGCTTTGGACTCCTTGGAATCTTAATCATCACTTGCCTCAGTATGCGCCTTCAGCATCCCTTAGTTTGCATCCGTAGTTTTACACACCATGACAATGCTTTAACATTATGAGCAGAACCAAAATTAATGATATCTAAATTGCATTGCTTATGTATTCTAAGACGCTCTTTGACATACATGTGCTGTAAAATCTGTTAAATGTGTGTGAAATTTGTTGCAAAAAGGCAGGGAAAAATCAACGTCTGGCCGGTTACAATGCCACAAATACGTATATGCGCATCTCATTTTAGCAGTAATGATGTATATCAGGCAAACTTCTAATCTTCCAAGTAAACTAGGGTTGAAGTAGCACATGTTCTTATATCCGAAATGTGATTTGGACTGCAGGTTTGAGTGAAGGCACATTCGTGTGCGCAACAAAACTCATTGAAAAGGCGACTCGGATTGGAGGTTGCAGTAAAGAGGATCTTCTTTCTGTCTCTCGCTGAAACTTTAAAATTGTGTATATCTGTTCTGCTGCTGCTTGTAATCATGCTGAAGCTGCAAGAAATGGGTTCCGACTAAATTTTAAAGTGACGAAGTTATAATTGGGTGCAGAAACATGAAATGTAAAGCTGAAATAAGTCTGCACCGATATACGACAATTATGCAGAATGTGTGCGTACGCTCACATCTATACATGCTCCCATTTTACATCGATGAACAATTGGCAGTGTCCTACTTTAATTTTTCCTTTCTGTTAGAAAATTATTTCTTGCATTACAAAGTGTCAGGTCATAAGCACAAGCTTTCTGGAAAAATTGCTTTTGAAGGTGTTTCTTTATTGCGTGGATCTAGAACAAGCATCATAGCAATGATGTAAATATCACTAAAGTTACAACCACGGATTCTGTGCCTAGCATAGTGTAAATGGTATTCCGCTTTATGTTGCACTGATGTCACACACCAGTTTTTACTGGCCACACAAGAACTTCTTATTTGCCACCCTGCTTTTGCTAACTTCATTTACTGGTGAAATCAATAATTGGATGACATCTTGTCTGTTCGGGCAGTAGATTCATATTAGAAACACAGTTAATGGAACCCCGACCAAAATGGCGTTGTCGAAGGGGTTAGATGTTTCGGCTTCCATGCGGAAGCCTTGCTCGCTCACTGTAGTCAGCGAACAAGGCTTTTATGTAGAAGCCGAAACATCTAATCCTTCAACAACACCATTTTGTTTGGCATTCTGTTAATTGTGTTTCCAGTATACATCTTTTACTGGTGTCACACGAGCAGTCTGACCGGTGATGACACAGGAATGTGGATAACATTCCTTAACCATAGATGCTTATTGCAACTATATTTACTGCTCCATTACTTAATTACGAGTGAGTAATTTGTGTTGCAAGAAACATACTTGCTCCAACTGGTGAATTTTGTTATTACCATGAGGGGATTCAAGTTGCACGGACGTTCATGGGAAGTGTTCGTATGAACGTGATACTTGCCGCGCACAGGTGTGGCTGTGGATTGCTGGTAATGGCACAGTGAAGGACCGTAATCTGTAACCAACAGCCTGTGCCTTGCAGCAGTTGCTTGCTGGTTTGAGCGCACGTGCAGCTAAAACAACAGTGCAAGTAATGCAGACTGTGGAGGCAATGCTGGCTTCTGTGCACTAGCCCGAAGCATTACTAGTCCCCATGTGTGACATCATGCAATTGTTTCATCTTCACGCCTATTCTGTTCCTACCTGTGCCATTTTACTCTTCCCTTCATGTGGAGAAGCAAGTCAGAAGCGTGTACTGCAGGCTGACCTCCAACATTTTAACAGTGAAAGTCTCTCTCTTTTAAGATAACAGTGCATTTCTGTTTGTACTGTCTCCTACCAGGTGCCGCTGTTGGCCGAAGCCACGTCCAATGTTGAAGCCCCCGTGCCTGGCTACTTGTACAAGGAGATCAGCTGTATCCTTTGAGAAGTCGGCATTTTACTGGCCTTTGCCAGGTTGGTGAGCGGGCTTGGCCTCTTTTGTAGGTACTACTGTCTATCCCCCCCCCCCCCCACCAAAAAAAGGAGAAAGACACTTTCACTGCTACTGGCACAGTTGAACCTTGATATGATAAATTATTGCATATAACAGAGTATATCTGTAATATTTCTCACTGGTATTGGCAGGTAACGATTATATGCTTTAACAAATATCGTATGTAACGAAAGTATTTTAGTCTTGAATGCAACTTCGTTATAACACAGTATGGCTGTATTGGTCCAGTATGCTGCCTGTTGGTAGGGCTGTCAGGAATGCTATGCATCATTTAAAGGGGGGCCCTGAACAACTTTTTGTCGAAGTTACAAAATGCATTTGAAGTTGAAGTCACAAAATGCATTTGAAGTCCTACAAGACATTAAGTACACTATTTCATAAATACTTTGCCGTAAGCAGGACTTCAATGCATTCAGCAGAAGCGGAGTTATTGGCAATCAAACATCCCCTACGCAGTCTTTCTCTGTCCTTCTTCGATGACTTGCACTGTGAAGGCTACGATGGAGCGAGGCGTGCCCATAACACTCCGCTTACTGAACATCACCATGGTGCGTAGTTCAACTTTGATTTTGGCTGTTCATGTAGACACCAATACTTCTGATTTTGGCTCCTACAACACGCCAAACGCTGTTGTCCTCAGCGAGCCGCAGTGCGCTCAGCCAGCGGACTCGTTGGGCACTGCACGGCGGCTGCGGTATCTACACTACGTAGCAGACGGCAGCTACATGCAACTGTAGTGCATATGTGCAGCGTTTGCTTTGTGCACGACTGGGCTTCAGTGCGTGCTCGTGCTCAGTGCTCCGTTCTGACTGTGCTAACGTGATGCGGACCGACTTTGTCCTTGACCAGCTTGACCGACAGATAGTAGCCACATCCAAGTAGCGCATTTTGAAATGCTGTGAATAGCTCAATACGAAGTGAAGTCTGCCTAGGCGTCTAACCACGAGCGAGTGCTCGCTGGAAAGCATGTGTTTGGTCTGACCTTAATTTTAGCGTGATTCGAGTCTAATTGAGTGTTGAAAACTAGTTGGAGCTAGCAAGACCCAGCAACTACGACACCGATAAGCAGGGTGGCCAAAGTTTAATTCCTACGCGGGTGGCCGTGGCTGAGCGCTAGCATGCTATAGTCCACTCCTTCTCGAAGTACATAATTATTATCGAAATTCAAAAGCAGGTTTTCACTTAACTTGAGCCTGTTTATTAAACTTCGTCAGTAAATATACACAGTAACAGTAGGAAGAAGTGCACTGATCAGAACACTCTTCTTGATTGATGTCAGCTATTGTACAATAGCAGCCGCATATTCCTATATGCTATGATCTGCTATATTACGAAATAAAACGTCCAGAAAAGAGTGAGGAGCAGGCTTCTGTCGAAAACAAAGCGTTTGAGAGACAGGTGACTTCGCGCTCGGCTTGCGAGCTCCGCAGGCCGTGCACGACTACAGAACTTGGCTGAATTTAATTAATGTTCACAGCAACGTATGCTATCCGGCCGCAGACTGTGTTATTTCACCAAGCCTGAAAGATAGTTCAAGACCCCTTTAATAAATGCACTCAGTGGTTCAGGAAGATGACAGTTTGGGCTGGTTGATACTGCATGATAGCCTGTGGGTAGTGCAGAATACTTTAAACAATGGCGAGGTACAAGAGCGTTTAGTAGTATGCGTATAGTCCTACAAGACATTATAGTCACATATAAGTTTTGTAGCTGAATGCTGTATGCCTAATTATCTGTTTGAATGGTAACAAATCTATTAGAGATCTCCCGCAGTCGATATTGTTATTCTGTCATATCAGCTCAATTACTTGAAGAGGCAGACACCACTTGCAAGGCAAATTGCGGGTTTAGCTACAGCTAACACATTCACTGCGGCATGGGTCGCAGGCGGGTCATGGCAGTTATTCCTCCTGTGTGGCTGTGCAAGACTTCCCTGTGCAAGAGACATCTTTGCTAGAGACATCAACGGATAGGAATAACTTTCCTTGCTTCTGATCTGAGGTGTCGGGGCATCATCTATTTGCACCTTAATTTAAGGAAGTTTCAAAGGAGCACAACTCCCCTGGTGACTCAGCGGTGGGTCATGACCCACCAGAGAAGTATGACAAGTGACCTACCAATGGGTCGCCCCGCACAGGAATCGAGACTTCAAAAAGTGATGCCTCAGTAAACGTGTTTTAGCATTTATCACCTCACGTAATTTCCTGTTTTAAGGAAGGTTCAAGTTGGGCATGAAATACGGCTACCTTCTTAGATTATAACATCAGAAGAAGAAAAAAACAATATCTTTGTATGTCTCATTGCTTACAGAGCTGTACATTGTGAATAACTGTTTAACAACTGCCTACTCCTGCTCCAGTATAGTTGCGTGTGATGGGGTGGCAATTTTATTAACATGTCTTCGAGGGAGCAGTATAGCATTCGTTGCACAAACAAACAATAGAAAATACAAGCAGCCTTATTGGACATCAATATCCTTTAAGCTCTGCATCATTCATGGTACATGAAAACGTTGTGAACTCAGCAAAACCCACGAAATTATATGCAATCTTGTGGTGAGCTAACAGCATTGTGTTTCAATATACTAAGGACTAATTGCTTTATTTCCATCCAGATAATGTTGATGGCGGTGAAAGAGAGAAAAAGCTTGAAATGGCTTGACTACCTTTCCCTTCCACAGGCAACATAACCACTTTTGCATTTTTTTGTATTTGGAGTACAGTCGTTAGTGTACTTCGCATTCAATATTGAAAATAAGTGAGAAGAGTAGTATTACAAAACTAAACACTAGTGCTGTTAAAGTAGTCAGCATAAAGCATCTCACAGTAAATATACAGCTGTTAGTCCAATCAGTACAGAAATATTACATAATTGCTACAAAAATAATAACTACTAAGTACAGTGGAATCTCGTTGATACCATTCTGCATAATAAGTTTTTTGTTTATTTCCCGACCAGTGTCTTACAGGAGCAATGTATTTCGGTCAATACGATTTTCGGAATATACATTTTATTTTCCAGTTGCCGTGAAGATCATATCATTGAGATTCCACTGTGTACAACAGATTTTCATAATTATTTTACGGCAGAAGTTAACTCTTTCCTTACCGGGCCCAAGGCAATCTTTCAATTTGGCTGACAGTTTTTCCACATGTTGTTAAACATTTCTGTTTGAATTCTTCTACTAGTAACACCATGCACTGTATAAAATGACAACTGCACTTTATACTGTTGGTTTGACAGTTTTCAGCAGAGTGGGGAGTCGACTGGAGGTATCGTCGAATCTAGCTTCCAGTGATCCTAGTGCTTCCTCAATTAACGATACTAAATTTCTGCTTTAGTTGGCTCAGCAACATAATTTTTAAATGACAGCAGCAGTGAAGACACGGAAGCTTCTCTATGGTCGTAAATGTTCTGATCCAACGTGTAGGTTGTTTTAACGATGTCTCAAACAGCGGTGGATGCTCTTGAGTGCATGTTATTTTTATAATCGGGTTCGACTATTATCAAGCGCAACTATTGTCAAGTCCCCACCGTGGTTTAATTTTATCTGTCAGCGCTTCGGCTGTCTGCCATATTTTTGCGCGTATATCCCGCACCAAAAATTCAAAAAGCTTAAAGAAAAGTTGGGGTGCGGGTTATACGCGAGTTTTACTCAGAGGTGTAATTTCACAGCAGCGCAGCGCGTGCTGCTGTGAAGCTACACAGCATCCAGGTTTATCAGCTTTGCCGAAGAGGGGGGAATAGAACCGCTGGCCGAAGATACGTTGTGGACGAGTCGTGCGTCCGTGAGTGAACTGTTTGTGAAAAGATTTGAGCGTTGCATGGCAGTTATTTCCGCGGGTTATACGCGGAAAAATATGGTATGTACAAATTATTGCGAGCAATCCTTCCCACCGTGTGAGGTTTTCACTCACATAAGAGCACACTGTTGATTTCAGACCGACCTTCGACCGAAGCTTGACTAGCTGTCTAACCTCTCACATTTTGAACACTTCCTGTGCAAGTGCTCTTATTCTTTACTGTACAATATTGTGCAAGACTCTACATTACTGTACAACACAGTCAGCACTGTATAGGAACTGAACAAATCATGTGGAGGCTCCAGCGCCATTTAAACGTGCACTAGACCTCCTTGCTTGCACAGAAAAGCTGATAATCAAGTATGGGGCGCCTTTTGCATGCTCCCTGACCGGACAATCAAAGCTTTGCAAGACTCACCTGTCTTTACATTTGCGAAGCCACGGCTTTCTTGCATAGCATGGGCATCACGATGGCTAGTATTGACACTAACAAATCTGCATAATATATTTTTTTTTTTGTGGTCTAGTAACAGAAGGTGGGAACTACAATCCAGGTGCATGTTTTGTATATTTCAGATTTCATTCTTTTACTATCAGTACGTATACTAGAAAAAGCAAGTTATTACTTTCATTCAGTTTCCTTGAGGTGCCTCTTTGAAGTATCACATAAGAATTCTCAAAAACTTGGAGGACGCTTAAGCTTCGCCTTTAAGAGTGGAACGTGATAGCATTCATAGATCCCCGACTGTTTCTCACGCTTCCCAGCAACTGCAGCTTATGTAACCGTAATGTTTACTGAGATACGCTGGCGACAAACGCTGCACACTTAGGCGAGCTTTCTTGTTGAAACGTGGCCTCTTGTGTGAGCCGATCCTGGAGGTAGTGCACTGCCGCGCCATTAAAACTACATCATTTTCAGGTTTCTGTTATTGTTTTGCACTTTTAATATTTCTATCTAAGAAGATTCAACATAAAAGGCATGTGCTGTCGGTGTTTTGTTTCGTGACATTTGTTTGTGGGCTATCATTCTCAAAGTTCTGAGGAATAACTTTGTCAGGAATGTAAGACAGGGTATGAGCAATTTTGGTGATAGAATGGTGGGGCAATATAACCCGCATATACCGCATGTCATATAGCAAGGCGTGGCGTATACATATGCCTAAATATAATTTTCTGTAATGGACAACGATGCCAACACCAACCCCGGATTTTCTGTGACACATCTTAATACTGTCATGTTAAAATTTGTCTGAGCAATTATCGCTGTTTTACTGCCATTCAGAACACCGGTGGTCATGTTACAACTTCATGTATTATTGTATAAGTTGCAACTACTAAGTCTTGAAAGAAAACGTTGGAACATAAAACACGTATAATGGGCACATTTATAGTGGTAAGGATAGAGTCAAGTGCTTTTGGTAGTGTGATTTAAGGGGACACCGAAACACTTTTTGGAACGTGGTAAGAAAACATTGCCAATTTGTCGTAGAGGCCCCTGTAAACATGCGAGCCAAATATTACTGCACTGCATGCAGCAGGGACTTTACAATCTCATGTCAGAAACAGCGAAAAATTACTTGCTCTCTATTCCGCATTGCCGTCATGCAGTGTCATCGAAAACAGCTGGTGCGTCAACGCTATTGGCTAATTGTGTGGTCGCTAGAGTCTTCTTAGTAATAGATAATTGCTCATCTTGAGTTAAATAAATTAAAAATGTATGTGTGTGCAGTCTCAAAAAGACAGGAAAAGCATTTCAACTTTGCACTGCGCGTAGCTGCGTCTGCTGCGAGTGGCCTCCGAGATGGCAGTAGTGGCGTGCTGCGTAGCGTAGTCTACCGTGGCTGCCACCGGGTGCCGCGACGGCCGCTTTAACTTCTGCAACACTCAAGTTTTGGCGGGGGCTTCGCCCTCTTGGCTTCCCTGCTGTGTAGCTTCCAGTGCACTAGCATAGATGAAAAGCGAGAGAATGCTGGGTATCAGTGCGATAACTCCATCTATAGTTAAAGGAGTCGAAAACTTTTTTTGGCGTGAGAATCGTGAGACAATGTCCTTTAACAGTGAGGCCATTCTAAGATTAGTTAGAAAAGTGTTTCAGGGCCCCTTTAACATGTGTTTTTCATAAGTTGTTCTGTGTGAATGAAATTGTGAAATGTCTAAAATTCGAGTCACTTGTTATTAGGCCTCTTTTTTCTTTGTCTTTCAATATTGCAATATTCAAAATCTACAATGCTGCTGTCTTTGCTCATCTTTCTAGGTACCTATATATGTATATGTTTATCAACAGTTTAAGGCATGACAACTTTGCCAAAACATTTCACAGGCATGCTGCACCTGTGATCTGACATTTTGTACACTCTTGCAGGTAGATCACTGGGCCATTTTCAAAGGCATTGTGCCTTATGATATTGGTTAGGTATGCATGGACAGAGAACCCTTGCACAGCTGTCAAACAGTACAAGCACAAGTCGGAGACGAGAAGACAAGAACACCACATTATCCCTCCTCTCTGCATATTTACATTTGCACTGGTTTTTCTAATTATCAGCAGCAACAGCTGCAGCAAAAAGCTATCCCAGATGTCCATCCTACACTTGAGCTTCCTTCTTGAGCTCGTGCTGCCATTTTTCTCAATCTGAATGAAAAACAGCCATGACATTGGAGAACGATGGTCAGTATGCTGAGCAAGTTGTTGACTACCTTCTGGGCGCCCTAATGGAGGGACCATCACCAACGAAAGTGAAGGTTAGTCTGGCACGCTTGTTTTTCAACAGTGTTCGAACAAGGGATGTCCTTGGAGAAGGTGTTTCAACAATCCCCTTGTCAAAACGTCAGCTCTGGAGACCTGCCTTGTTGTTGTCATCACCTAAAGTTTTCATCTTCCTGTAAACCTTTGTCTTTAATGCCTTGGTCAGTGCTTCCAAAACTCTCCTGCCCTGTAAGCTGCCAAAGCTACCACTGAGTAGTAATTATACTACCTGCCACAACTGAAGCCGTGAATGCACCAACCAACATAGACGTGGTCCGCATGTACACTGACTTGCTCAGCGTGCTACAGTAAAGTTTTGAAGATGACATATATCTGTAAAGGCATGCACAGTCTTATTTATCGTCAATGTACTCTGAGTGGTGGTGACACATTCAGAATTAATAGAGCTATCTAATGGACAGAATTGCCTGTAAAGTTTGGTAGTGGGCCTGTCTGTTCTGAGACATGGTTGAACACTGCACTGCAAAGCAAGACTATAAGGAGAACAATGTGAAGAACTGGGGCACCATACACACATGAAGCATAGAGAAACATCTGAAGCCACACGTGAAATGAAACGCTGAACTGAGACACTAGACACATGTTTGTCTATAGTGTCTCAGTTCATCACGCCTTTGTCCCAAGTCCTGCTTCACAGCGCAGTGTTCTACCATCAGACAGAGTTGCTTGCACTTTTTTTTATGCCAGAAATCCTAGCCGCTTTCCTCGATGCGACAAATACGAACACATACTTTCAAAGTTGTAAAACCTCGACAACGCACTTCTCACATGTAAAAAGAATGGCACTTGGAAAGTATGAAGGTCGTAAGATATTTTAATTTGACACTAAAGTTGGTCTCAGATCTGGCATCATCCGCCATTACTCGAAGAGGTGGGTGTTACACTGGAAGTCAAAGTGCATAATTGACTAATTAACGAATGTTTGGTAATCAACTGTTTAACTAATTACTTTAGTGCACATATTGCAATAATTACACAAATTGAAGCCAGTGATTTCAGAAAGCATATTCACTTGGAACGAAAATTTTTAAACTAGCACCAGTTTTTGAGATAAGAGCAGTCAAACTTGCAGTAAAAATGCACTGTTGTTCCACTTATATTTAAAAAAAGAGAAAAAGCTTTTTATGCAATGAAGCTAAAGGATTAGTGGAACACCAGCGCATTTTGCTGCAAACATTGGGAATGCACATCTACGGACCAGTGTCATCCTCAAAGTTAATTCTGGTTTGGTATAACTTTCGAAGTCACCGGCTACAATTCTTGAATTGAAGTATGTGCTATAATGTAATTAGTTTAAAGGTTACTTAGAGAACATTTGTTAATTAGTCAAATATTAATTCCGATTTCTCGTGCAAGTAATATCCTCTTGGAGAGTAATCTTGCTCCAGAAGTAGAATTGTGCTACATGCCATGGGTGATGTTTAAAAATTATGTTAATGATAAAAGAAGCACCCCTTAGGTAAGGAATAATTAGATATGTTATAGGATAACAAATTTAGTTAACCTGCACCATGCCCCGATGAAGGACAACTGTGCACAGACCACGTTATTGCCGTTGAGGCCGCAAAACGGGGATCAATAATTCATTGTTATAAATTGCTTTTCTTTTGTCCTCATGTTGATGTTGAGCAGTGCCTGAGGGTCCTACAGCATGTTCTCACCAATGGTCATGCCAGCGTACGGACTATCCTGACCAGGAAAGACACTGCCATTAGATCAGCTGCAAGTGAGTACGCTCTTTATTTCTTTTTATAATGAAAAGCTGTCTTTGCTACACTTGTTGCTGTATGCTTTCTGTTCATGCTTCAATAGCCCACGAGCCCCGCCTCATACATCATAGTGGGGGGCGTGTACTGCACTGACTAGCTTAAGTTACGTGCTCTATCTATTATGGAAGTGACACCAACAGTTGCGCCATTACATTGCTTGCAATGACGCGGTTACTTATCACAGCTCTTGCCTTCTTTGATGGCAGATAACAAGTACAGCCCTCGCCCCTTTCCGTGTCATTTGGCAGCACACGAGGCTGCCGTGTGTTGTGTCTTTAGCACTTGAGCAAATCATGTCTAGCTAATATCAACCAGCACAATTTTCTGTTCCACTAGGCATTGCTTTCGTGCCATGTGCGGCGATCTTGGACTTGAGTCTGCTCGCACTGGGCAGCTTTAGCGTTTTATTAACTAGAAGTTATCAGAGTGGCTTGTCAGTGATGCATATGGCCCAAGAATGCGGCCCCTCGGAGATCTGTTTGGCCATGTTCCTCTCGAACAACTGCTGGAGCATTCCAAAGCTGGCC
Source organism: Dermacentor silvarum (assembly GCF_013339745.2). NCBI lineage: Eukaryota > Metazoa > Arthropoda > Arachnida > Ixodida > Ixodidae > Dermacentor > Dermacentor silvarum. The sequence goes on from NC_051158.1 coordinate 93,800,362, forward strand.
CCTTTGAGCCAATGTGGTGTATTAACATATACAGTAAACCCTCGTTTATTCAAATTATCGTATCTCGTAATGTCAGCTAAGTTGAAATTTTTTCTGGCCTTTGTGTCAACCCATGTATTTATCGCCTCTTATCTCGAAAAGTTTTTGGCCGGACCTCGGATGTCTCGAAATCTCTGCTTTGAAAATACCAGAAAGAAAGGCAACGGGGCAGCATCGGCAGCTTCGCTTGCGCTAGCATTTCAAGTGGTGGCACCTGCTGCCAGTACATTGTGGACATTTTTCCTCTCATTGTTCAGTTTCGGTTGTTAAAGTGAAATTGTCTGGAATTTATTATAATGTGGAAAATAGCAGCGTCACCGTTTTGGATGCCTGGAACTGGCTATGCTTGCATTACTGGCTTAAAATATTGCATTAGGATCAATCATCGTGACTCTGTGCCAAGTACGTGCATTGTATTGGCACAGTGCCAAAAACGCCGCTGCCAAGAAATGCCGACATGTCTGATGCTTATGCGTGTGAAAGTGACCGAGAATATAATATACTGGTGGAATTTTGGAAATGATCCGTGTGCTCAATACAAGGCCACCAAGCTTCTATTTTTGTAATTGTGCCTATCTCAAAATTTTCAATTTTTAGTTTCGAGTTACCAGGGTTTTATTGCACTTCATGTTGCCTCTATTTCTTGAATTTATTATGCACATGTTGTTCTGTTTATCTCCTATCAGATATTTTCGGTTTTACTTCTCCACTGGCACTTGCATAACACTTTTGTCAATGTTCCACATCACTTCAGAACACCGTGGCATGGTAATCGAGGTAACTGTAAGTGGTTCAGTAACTGAGGGTGTGTGCTTATTTTTTATGCAACATCTACATATGCTATAGTCACGTGAATCTGCTCACTTGTTATACTCGAATATGACAATGGTTTGCTTCGTGTTTTGCACTTTGTAGTCTGCTATTTTCTTACTCCATTCTTCACAGAGAAAAAACTTTTAAAAAATCTAGGGCTTGTAACATTTTTATTACTGTTGGGATTGCCAACCATTCCTCAGCGCCCCCTAGCAGATGAGATTGCCTTTTTGCGTAATAAAGAGAGGCGTGCCTAAAAAGGCACTCGAGCCAGTGTCCCTGCAATTGTACCAGCTACTGAGCTAGAAATTGCCTTGCATAAATTATTTTGTGTTTTCCATGGGCACCACGGTCTTCGGTTATTATACGAACAATTTCTCAAGTTTTGCGTGCAATAGCACCAAGATGACATGATAATGAAACATCTAAAGCACCTGCACAGCTATCTTGACAAATAAAAGTGGACTATAGTATGTTACACCTGTTAATTGTTACAAAACATAAAGCCCATGTTAACGGATTGTTAATGGATTCCAGCATTACTGTAAAAGGAGATATGCGAAATTCTGTGAGTGCGCTTTCCTGCACGTCTCATTCAACCCACACGTAATTGTGGACATCACCCTACCAGTGTAAATAAAGCAGAAGTACATGAGCAGGCGATGCTATTCTCGCCACCATCTCTTCCTTGCTATATCCTCGCCGTCTGCTATATCCTACTCTTGGCTCATTGGTGAGATGCCCTACACAAGATGGGCGACATCCATGGAGGAATGAATACAATAGGAGGGAGCATCACAGTGACAATCTTGAAACCTAGTTATAAAAAATATAAAGGAAAAGTAGGCCCTAGTGACCTGATAGACAGGCAATCAAGCGAATGTCCAGGGTCCGCAGTGACTGCTTTCCTGCGGGAAAAAAATTCGTCCATTCTTGTGCCCAACCATAGACTGGCGAGCCAGGGACCCTGAAGATATTTAAGGCCGTGCAGTCTCATTGTTAAGGCAGAGAGTCCCAGTCGACGCTGTCATTCTGCTCAAAGTCTTCAGCCTCTCAGCAGACTGGCGAGAACTCAACAGGCGCATCTAAACAACGTAACAATGTTGCACCACACAATCTTACAAAATAGTGCACGTAAATCACAAGGAAAGGCAACGACTTCGGCGTTTAGAGTGCAGGTTAATGCTATTTATTTTTCTCACAGCAAAAGATGCAGGGCAGAAGTTTTTACTGAGCGAAAATGCGACAAAAAGTATCCCTCAAGACGTCTCATCTCTTCCTATATAGGTGCAAGACAGTGGGACAAAAATTAGCAAGGAAATACGCGCTGCAGTTTAAGGTGCACAACAGCTGATTTGACGGAACTATAGACCACGTTCAAGCATTCTGGACGCGTTTCGAGGCGAGAGCTCTGGAAAACCGACTAACCATGTTGGTAAGCGCGTGACGCATTGAAAATTCTTTTGTCATCGGTCAGGCGCCCCAGTCTTTCTCCACGATTGAAGACAACGCATTTGAAGCAAAGAACGACGCGCGTGGTGGCAGAAAACCACCCGTTATACTTCCTGCATGCCTCCATGCCTGTTACGGCAGGTGCCACTAAATGTGACCATGTACTAAACAATCTCGAATGGTCCGGCAACCATGTGGGCTGATTTCTACCCAAAAAGCACCGCGCACAAGGCCCCAGAAAGCGGGAGGGGCGGCGTCGGCGCAGGTTGGCTTGGACGAGGCTAACGGAATTGCATGACGCTCCCTTCTAGTTTTTTTCTTTTTTTTCCTCCATGCCGACATCCATGGAGGAAGGAAACCCCAGGAGAGGCCCTGGCCAGCACAAACGTATTGGAGAAGGTTTGGCGGAAGTCACGTGTTATTTCTCGCAAAGGAGCACTGGGACGGGTACCCCAAATGTCAACGTTGCCATGGCAACCGCGCTCCTGAAGCTTTCGCTGCTGCTCGCGGTCTCTGAAAAGTGAGATACGATTTTTCCGCCGGTGTCTTTCCCGCAGCACCTTTTGTTCGCGAGAAAAGCTGACTTTGGAGTGTGGTGTGTAAGCTTGAAAGTTGTGTTTTGGGTCTGTGAGTGTGAGTGTCGGCCAGCAACAGATACACTCAAGCAATCACGGCGCGAATCTTCGTTGTCTTCTTCAATGTGCCACGGAAAAACACAGGAGCGCGTCTGCTTCACTAAACCTGCTACAGAAGTTTTGTAGGCTTTGTTTTGACGCGCGTCAGGAGCACACACTTCCGGCGGCTCGTAACAATGCAAGTTCAAAGTTCGCGCCCATCTGCTCCGGCGAGCTGCAGAACCCCTGATTGGAGGCGCAAAGAGAGATGGCACACCAACATGGCTGCACTTCCGGCTTCAAAAAAGCGACGTCAGGGCCTCTCCTGTTTAGTTTCCTTCCTCCATGCCGACATCCCACTGACAGTACTGTGAACGGGAAGTCGGTTGTCTTGTGTAGGGGAATCTAATAGTGTGGAAAAGCCTTCCTTCAGTATTTTGAACGTTCCCATATATTTTTTGTAGAAAGGTACATTTTTTTTAAATGTTTCAGCTAATAATTATGATAGCTGTGCAGTCTATAGTGAGTGACGTTTGTCTTCTAGCTCAGTACCACCATGGTCTCTAGAATACTATTCTAGGAGTGCCACGGTTGGTCTCCTTGAAGCCTAATATGCAAATGACAAACTCTAGTTTCATACATAGCAGGCAATGCTACAAAGGTGAGAGAGACTTCTCTCACTGCCCGCATCTGACCAAAAAGAAATGGTGTGCCACATATGAAAATAGTGTTGTAGGTAAGCGTCATGTAATTCGGTGAAAAATGATAAGTTTCATACTTCTATGTTGAAAAATGTGACGTAATTATTACATGGCAGGCATCGGAAATCTGAACCTATTTACTACCATACGAGTGAAGTGACATGTTTCTGCGCCCAGTGGCCACAGCGCATCACCTGTTCTCGTGACGGATATATATAGTATGTCTCCTGTATCTGTAAGCACAAGTGTGAAGAAGTAATGTCTGATTTGACGTAAACTTGGGTCCACAAGTTGTAGTTGTTATATATTGTCACGTGGAAGGAGACACAAACGTGAGACTGTTTACAGGTTATTTTACACGCAACACGCTATTCTGAGCAAGATGGAATCCTGCTTGTCAATGTGGTCAATCTGTCGTACATGATTCGCTCATGCAATGGTGTCACATGCGTACTTGCTAGTGGGTCACTTAGAAGAGGGAGGGTAGGTATCGAGTGATACCATGAGTTTTTGGCCAAATAAGTAAAAGGGAAAATAACCAGCGGTGTCATGCTTAGAGAAGTTATAGACAATCGTTGCTTATGGTAAGGCTAGCTTAGAGAAGTTATAGACAATCGTTGCTTATGGTAAGGCATCCCCACCATGTGTAATGTTTCCTCCACCAAGGATGCTAGTGGACGGAAACACACATGCAAGTCTATTTACAGGTTATATTTAAGCAGGATACGCTACGCTGAACAAGGTGAAATCCCGCTCATGCTAGAGCTCTTCGCTGTCTTTCCCATGCTTTGCTGTCACCAGCAACTGTCCCGTAGCAATATGAAGTAGATCTTTTGTAGAACACATCCCAGATCAAAATCTGCCTTGTGACAGGCGGGGAGAGAGACCGCTATGACCGTAATACTGCTTGCGTAGCATCAGCAGTGTTGCCTGCTACGTATGAAATGGAGTATAGTGGGCTCATTGCATTTTGGCATGTATTGTTATCATTTCTTACATTACATTAAGCATTATGATTTTCTTAATTTTTTCTATTTCTTTTTTCCTGCCTTTGTTGGAACAGATGTATCTGGCGGTGGCTCAGAGAACCAGTGCCTTCGCTTGCTTGCCAAGGTGAGCGGTGCTATAATGCAATGCAAAAATCCGTGCACTGGGATTTACATCTGAACAGGCTAAGACTCGTATGGTTGAACCTCTTAATAATGAAGTGTCATATGAGTTAAAAATATCTTCGTCATATCCAACATTCATTTAAGCACCTACCATATACGTTAGCCGCACTCATGCATGTGAGGGCCACACCCCCTAACTCAGCGCAAAAAAAAAAAAAAAAAGAAATCTCGGACATTGCAGTCAGAGTCAGAAGTGGTTTTATTTAGGCACTAAATGAATTATTAAATTTCTGTATGCAGAAGGAGGTCCCATAGTCAGAGACTGAATCGAGACCTCCTATAGTAGTGAACGCAAAGAAATTAATTAAAGCAGCAAACAGCAGTAGCAAAAACAAGCAATAAAATACATCGCAGGCAAAACAAAGAATTTGACAAAAAAAAGAACAAAAAAAAAAGGAAACAAAAGCCAAAATTAGACAGGATAAGAAACAAGGGTAATTCAATACTTCTAAGCAGTTGTCGAATGATTACAGGGTGCAAAATAGTAAAAATAAATGAAGGAAAGAAAACAGGGTTGTGCGCTATCTGCGAGACCTTCCCATTTTATTTCCCTTTGTGATTTGCTAGTGCCATGCCCCACTGCTTCTTTGTGCGAGTCATTTCCACGACTGCATAGCATGACTGCTTGCCATGGAAAGAAAACTTGTAACTGCATACTAGGCATTTCTCATGTTATGGACAGCACTGAGGACAACTGCCTTTTTGAAAATGCGGACAAACCATGTCCTAGCAGCGTTGACAGCAATACAGATGACGACTGCTAACAAGTGCATCTGCAGAGAGACGCTGGATAGCGTGTTGTTGTAACAGCAGAAATAAAGTGTTCCTTTTGATTTTTTTGCATATGTAAGCTCAAAATTGAATTGCAAATCGCCAACCCCTCTTGGGAAGTTGAATTCTGCCAAAATTGGTAAAAAAAAGTGGAGTCACGCAAATCTACTATGTATATGGTATTTATTACTTGCCGATATCAGTGGGAAACATTCTAGATGCATTTTTTATATCTCCGATAATTTATTATATCCGTGTTCTTTATATCAGGGTTTGACTGTAAACTCACACCTAGACAGCTGTATTTGTTTGAACCCAGGTAGTAATAATTCCAGTTTGTTCGGACAGTTCTAATGTTGTCCAACTGTGTGTTTTTTATTATTACTATTATTTTTAAATTTAGGACACACTGCCAATCCCATCAGGGATTGTTACAGGAAGTGCACTGAATAAACAAGCATGTTATGGAATACCTGGCAAACAAGGTAATTAATACTTAAGTAAGAATTAAGCAATAAAGACCTGTACAGAACAAAGAGAGCTGTGATACTGGACATAGCATAACCGATAGTACCAGAGTTAGAAATTCGAGTGGGCACTGAGTGAACAACATTTGTGACCAACATTTATGGCCTGCGAGTTGCTGTACAAGAATGTTTCACTATTGAGTCTACATACGGCTTTTGATAACTTAGGTATATTTGCTGCATGTATGTGTTTTGTTTTTCTTTGCACTTTTAACATTTTGCTGTTGCAATATGCTATCAGTATTGCCATATTTCTGCTGCACTTGCACGAGGTACATTACCAGTATCAGGCCTTGCATCAGGAGTGCTCAAAGTCCCAGTGCTAGTGAAGCGGGCCTATTGTGCACACTATGCAATTCTCATGGTATTCTCATGAACTATTATTAAAAGTGTTGGTACAACACACATTGCGCATGTACATACAAGCATGTGCACATGCACGTGTGTGCACACACACAAACACCGATACCCTGGAAGCCTTTAGAGACTTCACAGAATCATGACCAAAATTATAGCAATGGAGCGAACTTCTAGTGCGAGTAATGCACGCAAAAATACACTATAATAAGCTTCTTCGAACAATATTTTTTTAATGAAAAAGCGAAACAAAAAAAATTATAGCATCTAAATCTGCTTGTTTGGTTGGAACATCATAAGAATTCTCAGCATCATAAGCCTTGAAGTGCCCCTAAACCACCCCTGACAATTCCAAAAGCAGTCGCCTACTCCTCCGCGGACTAGTTCAGTACCTTCTTCACACATGGAGATGTCAACAGGGCTATGCACAAGACATCACCAAGGTGAAAGCTGTTAATTGGTCCCTATACGGGAAATGCCAGTTTTGATACGTTTTCTAGCATGCCTTTGCCATGCAGTCATACTGCTTGCTCCTCTTAATCGCCTTGCTTGTGTGTCCTGCGCAATCAACTGATTTCACCTCATGTTTCACACTGCTCATGTGGCGACAACAGTGTGTAGCCTGAAACCATGGAGTCTTGACAAGCATAAGTTAATGGTGTTTTCAAACAAGAAAATAGCACCAACATGAAGTTTGATACTGACGTATTGTCCACATATCTTTTAGAGAAGCATGTGGCAAAGAGGGGAGAGTGCCGGTGGGGAGGGTAGCATAGGATAGGGATAAACCGTTCACTCAGCTTCGAGTTCAGAGTGGTTCTCCCATTGCCCCAGAGTAGTGCAGGAGAATATTGTTGTCTGGCTGTGAATGGATTAGGGCAGTGTCTGATCAAATGAAACTACTGAGGCAGTTCTCTGAATTTTCAAGGAGAGCTCGCAATCCTTGTTTCTCAATGCATTGCTTTGCATTCCCTGCTTAACAGGACCTGCTCCATGCGGTTCACGATGATAGCGCTGTGAGCCACCAGACTGCTGGCCAGCTTCCTACTGCTCAGCAAGGTGCGTGAATTGCTCTCCAAACGATGCCAACATCACCAGTGATAGCAACACTGCAGATCCACTGTGTTGGCCGAGTGGCTGTGGTGATCTGCAGCTGAGCACAAGATCACGGGTTCACTTCCCAGCTGAGTTCACTGCATTCCGATGGGAGCAAAATGCACAAAGCCTCGAGTACCTAAATTTAGGTGCACGTTACAGAACCTCAGCTGGCCGAAATTAATCCGGAGCCGTGGCCTCGTGGTTGAGTGTCTGCATTGACTGCGGGAGGACATTGGTTCAAAACCACGCTTCCGCTGATCACCCACTAATTGCCCTAATAGGCACAGGGCCTGCCCTATCCCGACATTTGGCTTTCTTTAAGGATGAACAGTCCTGAGGAAGGAGCTCACGTCATGCAAATCTGGCTGTACTTTGTGGGTACAACAAAATTGTGAAAAGGCGAGGGGGCTGCTGCCAGGTACTTACTGGCAAAGTAGGTACAGTGCTCTGCCAGCCAGGTGCTCAGCCATTATGGGACTTCAATGCTTGGAAAGAGGTGTACTCCCCAACCTGTGAGTGTCCCCACCTAAAAAGTGCTTGGGAATGCCACAGGGGAAATAGCCGCCATCGAAGCAGCCCAGACCATCCTCTTGCAGGGTTTGGTTGTGCCCACAGGGTTCAACGGGATTTGCATGGCACGTGCTCCTTCCTCAGCACAGTTCACTCCTAACGAAAGCCAAGTCTCGGGGAGCCAGAGGATGCTTGTGGCCATTTGAATGACTGATGGGTAACCGGCGGCAGCGTTGTTTTGAACCCACGTCCACCTTCAGCTGAGGCCGACACTTAAGCACGAGGCCACAGCTGTGGAACCACGAGCCCCCTGCTATGATGTCCTTCATAGCCCGTGCTTTGCTTTGGGATGTTTAACACCGTAATATGATTTGATTTAACTTAGTAAATCTGTGTCTTTCTCTCTTTGTTTACCATATGCACAGATGGCTGTAATTGCTTCTGAAGAACCTGTTAGGTCGAGTGGTTATGTGTGGCTATGCAAAGAAGCTAAGCGAAAACAAAGTAAAGAAACACAAGTGTTCTAGTCTATTGTCGATATTTTCTTCATGTATGTGTCGGTTTCTTGCACTTATACAGAAGACTAAACAGGATCCACTGGACCTTTTGTTGGTAGCAACCAAATCAAGCCAACAGACAATGAAGCCAAGGAAATATTAGGAGAAGTTAGCTGTATTTTAGTGCGAAGCAATATTTGCCTCATTCCAGGCGCTTTGCGATAGATAGGCAGGTTCCTGTGTCGCCTCATTTTGGACCTTCTTCAATGAGGAGAAATGGGTGGCTGACAGCGGGATTGAGCCTCCGACTTCCAGCACAACATGCAGCCTCGTGCTACAGCACGAAGCTGCATGTTGAACCACCAGGCCACAATGGCACACGTACTTCTCTTGCGCAAAAGCCAACTATCACTTAAACATTTGGGTGCGTGCGTCCCAGTGCCAGTATCTCGCATTCTTCCCTTGTGACAGCTAGCACATTGAGAAACTGTGTTTGACAGCATAGCCTTCAGGATCAGCCCGCACTCCCCAGTCCTTCCCTCAAGGCAGCTAATGCTACGTAGAGGCTGTGCGACATTGTACTGCCTTCGTGATTGGCCCAGGTTGAACAAGCTGTAAGCGTTTCTTTGCTGGAGTAGAGGTGCCATCGTCGTTATAGCATAGGCCATATGATAAGACATAGGTGTGTACAATTGTATCACACGTAGTCAGTTATGACATCACAATCTGGGTTTCTTTTGCTTACTCCCATGCAATGCCTATGTAGAATCCAACATTCAGCATATCGTAAACCCGCGTTGAACGGCCGCAGCATGAATAATACCGTTGCCATCATACATCATCACCATCATTGTCTTCCTGCTGTCATCACACACGCTTGTGTCACTCACAGAATTGCTTGCCTTGCAGAAGCCCGAGTGATGTTATGTAGCCAACTATCTGCAATATTATTAACATAACGTCAATTCCTACAGTGTGTGGGATCTGCATAACTTTTTTTATGTTTATTGAAATGTAGGAATAATGATAAACAAGAAAATGAAAGTGGAAGAAAAGGCAACTTGTAGCCTGTGGAAGCCAAACCCACAACCTTCACATGTCGCGTGCTATTCTCTACTAATTGAGCCACAGCGGCGACTGTCCTCCCGTCCTCTTGGGAAGCACGGGCATTGTATGTACTTAAACATGGAGGGGGATGTGTAGCATCCACCAGCTTTGCCGTGAGTGGCACTCCCATGGCTAAGTACGGGTACTTTGGTACAGCATTGCACAAATCAAGTTTAGGTTGCGGGTTCAGTTCCCACAGACCACAAGTTGTTTTTTCACTTCTCTTTTCTGTATTGTTTCAATTAGAAATAATTATGTCCCCCATGCTTTCCTTAGCTTCATTGTCTGTTGGCCTCGTATTGTTGTTACGTATAGAAGACAGCATACATGATTGTCTTTTGGGAAGCTAAGAGCATGTAGTGGCCTGGCAAGGTCACGCCACTCTCACAAGTGTGGCTGCTGTGCATCATGCCAGTCATTTGATGTTCAGGATGATCAGCAAGGAGACAAAACAAAAATTGAAACCCACGGGATGAGACCTGTTTAACAGCTGCACGTTCTGTGTGCTGGTCATCATGAATACTTTAAAACTCACCTAATTTGCAATCCTTTTGTGTTTGACATTGATGCACGATGCAGAAAAGCAGCTGTTGTGCCTTTGTAAATTGCATACAGCATGTGTACAAAGATTGTGGACAAGAATGCATATTCAAAATAAATGTTCTGCTTTGTGTCACTCTCTACAGTAACTTGTACTTAGTATGTCATTGTGTCACTGGTAATTTGATCAGCTCATTCTGATTTTACTTAATTATTGAGCATTTGAAGTCGATTCAGACCGTCTCCTGACCGATATTGTCCCCCTCTCCCCCCCTGCCACCATTGCCTGCAACCTTGATCACTTATACAGAAGACTAAAAGGAGCCCACAATGTCGTGAACGAGATTCCCCTATCCTGCGGAAAAGTATACATCGGCAAGACAGGGCGATGCATCAATGACCGACTTAGGGAGCATGCAAGAAATCTAGCTAATAAGGAGAAAACGCGCATCTTGCTGACCACTGCAGTAGCTGTCTCACTTATGAAGCACTTTTTTCATAGCGTGCAAATTTCATGGAATGTCATGAGTGTCCATGAAATTTGCACGCTATGGAAAAGTGGTTCTAACGTGTCCACCTCTCTCTGTGCTGAGCACGCGCCAGTCAGAAATATTGTGGTGCCAACTGCAAACTCGCACTTTGCACTTATTCTTTCCCATCACATACCCAACACCCAAGTGTCGCTTCTGCCCTGTCCAGACAGCAGATCTCTCCCATATCATGTGGAAATGCCCCATCAAATATCCCTCCCCGCGACCTCAAACCATTAATTAGTAGCGAGGAGCTGTGGCAGACTGCCCTGCACATCTCCGATCCCACCCTGCAGGACCGAGTCCTGAGGTGGGCTGAGGAGGTAGCGCAGGCATACCACGACTGGTAGGCGGATGTCTGGCAACATAAGGTGCTGGGACTGGAGCACACAGACCTCCCTCTCTCCCCCGCCCCCTTTCCTAAAAAGGGACATAAAAGTTCATTCATTCATTCATTCATTCATTCATTTCCATAGCATGAAAAATCTTAGGCAAGAGCAAGCAGAAAACAGCTCGTGAAACATTAGAGGCTTTCTTTATCAGGAAAGCAGGTCGGGAGTGTGTAAGCGATACATTGATTGCACTGTACAATGCAGAAATGAAATTCCTTTCGTGCCTGGTGTAATCACTTCCTTTTTGATGGTTCCCATATTCCTTGTAACGGTGCGCCGGCACAGCTTGTGGATATATATATATATACCTGTGGGTCTGGCTTCAATAAATCAGTTGTTAGTTTGCGCCTGTATTCGTCTTCCTCTCTGTTAAGCCGTCCTGTTGCACGCCATTTCAAGATGGTTCTTATATCAACTAGAATTTTATCATTTTGTTGATCAGCTGATTTAAACAACAGTAAAAGTAGTACTTGAAAAGGTTGCGGCCATTTATACGCAATGCCTCACGACTTCAAGTGTACCAGAAAGCTGGAAGAACGCCAATGTCATACTCATCCATAAGAAGGGAGACATTAAAGAATTGAAGAATTAGCTTGCTTTCAGTATTGCATAAAAATATACACCAAGATAATTTGCCAATAGAATCAGGGTAACACTTGACTTCAGCCAACCAAGAGAACAGGCTGGCTTCAGGAAGGGATATTCTACGATGAATTGCATCAATGTCATCAATCAGGTAATAGAGAAATCTGCGGAGTACAATCAACCTCTCTATATGGCTTTCATAGATTATGAAAAAGGATTTGATTCAGTAGAGATACCAGCAGTCATAGAGGCATTGCGTAATCAAGGAGTACAGGAGGCATACGTAAATGTCTTGGCAAATATCTACAAGGATTCCACAGCTACCTTGGTTCTCCACAAGAAAAGTAGAAAGTTACCTATCAAGAAAGGGGTCAGGCAAGGAGATAAAATCTCTCCAATGCTATTCACTGCATGCTTAGAAGAAGTATTCAAGCTCTTAGACTGGGTAGGCTTAGGAGTGAGGATCGACGGCGAATATCTCAGCAACCTTCGGTTTGCAGATGGCATTGTCCTATTCAGCAACAATGGGGACGAATTACAGCAAATGATTGAGGACCTTTACCAAGAAAGTGTAAGAGCGGGTTTGAAGATTAATAGAAGACAAACAGAATGTTCAATAGCCTGGCAAGGGAACAAGAATCCAGGATCGCCAGTCAGCCTCTAGAGTCTGTGCAGGCAGTATGCTTATCTAGGTCAATTACTCACAGGGGACCCTGATCATGAGAAAGAAATTTACCAAAGAATAAAATTGGGTTGGAGTGCATACGGCAGGCATTGCCAAATCCTGACTGGGAGCTTACCACTGTCGTTGAAAAGAGAAGTGTACAATCATTGCATTCTACCGGTGCTAACATATGGGTAGAGACGGGAAGAGAGTGGTGTGGATCAGAGAACAAATGGGGATAGCCGATATTCTAGTTGACATTAACCAGAAAAATGGAGCTAGGCAAGTCATGTAATGTGTAGGATAGGATAATCGGTAGACCATTAGAGTTACATTAATTGATTCTGGGGTTTTACGTGCCAAAACCAGTTCAGATTATGAGGCACGCCGTAGTGGAGGGCTTCGGATAAATTTTGACCACCTGGGGTTCTTTAACGTGCACTACAGTGCAAGCACACGGGCGTTTTTGCATTTCGCCTCCATGGAAATGCGGCTGCCTCGGCCGGGATTCGATTCCACGATCTCGTGCTCAGCAGCGCAATGCCTTAGCTGACTGAGCCACCGCGGCGGGTATTAGAGTTACAGAATGAATACCAAGAGAAGGGAAGCACACTCGAGGCTGCAGAAAACTAGATGGAGTGATAAAGTTAAGAAGTTTGCAGGCGCAAGTTGGAATCAGCTAGCGCAAAACAGGGGTAATTAGAGATCGTAGCCTTTGTCCTGCAGTGGACATAAATATAGGCTGATGATAATGATGATGATGAAAGTAGTACAGTTGATCCTCATTTATAGTTTTTGGTTTAAACTATTTCCCACTTTAATTGCAGCTGTTACAAAGAACAAGTTACTTGGCTAAGATCACATAGCTCGGATCATACCTTTCCTAGATAAGACATTTTTCTTGGAATAAAAAAAAATCAAGGTCTGTCATCATGGTTCTGCTGCTAGTAAGAGAGTGAAAATGAAAGCTGTTGCAATTGTTTTGAGATTCAAGTTGACATGCCTAATTCAATTCTAATGCAGCCTGTGCACTCTATGAAATTATCTTTGTGAAAGCTTTAGTTTAATGGCAGTTTTAACTGTGATTAGCCATCATGTAGATGGCAGATCAAGTAAATGTTGGCACCTAGTGGCACCACCTCCTCTTTGTATGTCTTGCAGCTTAAATAGAATGGTTTGTCTGCTGTGTGCCTGTATTTTTTGTAACTGTGCTCATTCATTGCTTTGCAGAAACCCGGTCATATTCTGGGCTCGGGGCTTCAGCGGCTACAACTGGGAAATACCAGGGATTTGGAAACGCGCCAATTGGTCCAAGTATGTCCAGTTGAGCTCAGTAGTATGCTTTTTTGTTCAGTGATTAGTACTACTAGCTTTTTACGAAAACTGCTCACTGCTCCTCACTTGCTGTTATATTGTCCAAAGCAACCCTTGTGGGTTACACACCTGATCCACGTGGCAGACATTATATATACGACGGTTTAAGAAATATACGAACAAGACGGATGTGTCGTCTGCAACGTTTGCCATGTCGAATGTAAATCAACTCGCCTAGCTTCAAACTGTTGTACTTTTAATCTATATTTAGAATTTCACACAGTTGACATGACTAGCCTTTGTCTTCACATCTTTACCTGCATGCTATTTACACATTACACTAAAGAGTTGATGATACAGTTGTTACTGTGCTGTATACTGTACGTATACTGATACTAATACTAAAGAGTACATGACTCTTGTGATGAGAGCCCAAGGATGGTGACTAGGTGTGAAGTGTTCTCTAGGACTAAATATACAAAAGTGTCATGAAACACTGGCATCACCAAAATAGAAAAAACAAAAAACAGAAACATAATGAAAATCATTTTTGAAGAACATTTAATAGCTGCCTGCTGTTACTTCTAGTAGATGACGTGTAAGCTTGGCCAGGCAAATTTTTAGAAAGCAAGGATGATGGCTTCAGACAGATTATTCCATTCACTTGTGCTTTTAGGCTTGAGGGAACAAAACTGATGTGTGTGAGAGGAATTCTAAGACCTTTTTTTTTCTTCCTGTAATCTCTTTTTTGGGGCATGCAAGTAGGTGTTGTATGTTAAATATAGTTGCTCAGTGATGCCTACACTCTTGAACAATATTTTATGTTTTAGTAATAGTCAAAAGATAATTTCGCGAGATTTTGGGGGTTCCCATAATGGAACACTTCTTCACTGTGTAACCAGCTGTCATATAATCACTGATCAATGCATTCTGTCAATAATAACCTATGTGGTTGGAACTAGGAGGTTGACAAAGAAAGTTGACAGGGACCCAAGGACTACACAGTGAGTGAGTAAACGTAAAACGATAGGCATGGACATCAGGAGACAGGAAGACAGCACTATGAATTAGACAGCAAATGCAGGCAGCTGACATTCTAGTTGAGATTAAGAAGAAAAAGCAGTTTTGAACAGGCCATATAACCTTTTCAGGCACTGTGTACAATTGGGCATGCCATTTAAAATAGTGCATCAAGTCCAAAATCACTGATTTAGTTAATGGTAATTAAAATGGTTGCACACATCTTGAAACACTTCTCATCGGACCTCTGCTGCAAGTTTGAATAACATGTGTAAGGTGCTTTAGTAAAACAAGTTTAAAGCTATACAGCTATGTGTTTGCTCTCGGTATTGGTGTGTGATCGTGTAGCAGGGTCACTCCTTTCATTGTTTTTATCAATGTTTTCAATTCAGGATATATCTCAACTAGGTGGATGAATGTTTTCCGAGTATTCTAGACATGAATTGGTTGGCATTCTCGTATCTGATGTTCCTGCATGGAGCTCTCGCATAGAGCCTAAGCTCTGTAAACTTGACAAAACGCACTGAAGAACTGAAAATTCTTTATCTGTTCTCAGCTGTACACTTTTCCTGGGTATGAAGGTAATAAAAATGGGGTGGACCAAAATTTTCACTGTACAGAATTAATTGGCACCTAAAGGAGATAATGCACAGAACAGATAAGCAGTGGTTTGTTGGAGCTACAGAATGGCATGCCAATAGAAAGGAAACACAGTAGTAGAGGTCAATTGGCTGAGAGTGGTCTGATGAAATTAGAAAATTTGCAGGCATAGCATGAAGCCGTCTGATGCAAGATGGGTGTAAACAGGGATCACCTAAAGAGGCATTCATGCTGCTATGCTTGTAAAATGGTCCGCTGCTGCTCCTGATGATTATAAACCTTCTATAACCATTTAAGGACGGTAAAAAATGAAAAAAAAAAAGCACGTTGCGAAAACGATGCAATTTCTTTTTTTTTGCATGCAAGCAATTTTGTTGATAACATAAAGCAATACCAAGTTAAATGTTTGTGCCAGGAAGTCGAACTTTATAATAAATTTTTTTTGGACTGTAACAAAGGTGGGCTTCACTGCACACAGGCTGGTTCCACTTCACATTTTGGCTTTTCTTATTTACATGTTTCAACAAAACATAGTGTATCACAAAATCGGTCTCACTCACAAAGGCTCAGCTCGATCTCTGAATCACCACGCTTTCTTTTCTTTTCAATGCTACTCGAAGCTATCACTCTTCCCACGGAGGGACACCATTTGAAATAGACAGCTGGCGATACAGCAACAAAATAAAAAAGTGTTTATTCACAACTTCATTCTTTAACAGGCACCTTAGTGGTTTTGTTTACAACAACCACAGAGCTGAAAATGAGCTCAAGTCGTCTTGAGAGATGCATGAGAAGTAAAACAGCTCTGAACGAGTTGGGCTCGTCGTTAGTCTTTTTTCCAAGTGTGTGCATGACTAACCCAGCTTGTCCTCCGTCCAAAAACGGTTAAGCATGGTGCGCTTTAGCAAACAAAACATCCAAAACTGTTTTGAACAGCTTCTGGCTCATTCACAAGTTTACTGGCATGTGAATGTGCTCAACAATATGCCCAACCCACCTGCAGAATGTTTGGCTTATTTACAATGTAAAATGGTCTCTTTGACATTTTGCTTGAGTCTTACATTTTTGTGCACTTGATTCCTACAGTGTGGTTTCGTAAGTATGAGCATGCTGGCATGCTTATGACCTTGCTTCATCTAGTGTTACATGACTAGGAGACTTTTTGATAGCCAGATTTTGTGATCGAAGCAAATGCGACTGGTTCAGAGAAAGCTGGCTTTAGATACCAAACTGAGTACTGAATATATTCTCTTTTCTAGATAAGAAAACGAACACATCACTTAAGCAATGCAAACGCATTAAGGTCCACCAAGGAAGCAGAACAATTTAAAAATAAAATTGATTCATGAATGCTTTAACTTAAGCATGAACATGCAGTGACAAAGTGTCAGAATAGGACAGGCATCACACTGTACTAACAAAATCACAAGTCATCTAACGATAAAGCATCCTTAATTAGATAACGATGCAAAATACAAAGAAAAAATTTATTTACTGGTCTGTAAGTCAGCTCAGGAACCTGACGAAGACAACAGACCGTGAAGCAAAGGAAACTGTAAACACTGCCCTTTTTAAAGTTTAAATGTAGAAATAGTAAAGAAAATGAAAGTGGATGGAAAAGATAACTTCCTGCCGGTGGGCGTGGCTTCATTCGGCGTATGTTTTGGGCACATGTTGACGAATCCCAGGTGGTCAAAAATTAATCCTGAATCACCCACTATGGTACTTATCATAACCTAATATATAGTTATGGTACAACAAACCTTTTCATGGATTAAACACTCTTTTTAACCTCCTATATTAATGAAGTGACTTGCAGAACTTGTCAACCCGCTTCACTCGAATAGCTTTACAACTTTAAGCTGAAATTTCGCATTGAAGTTCTGTGGCAGTTAGATCAGCTGCCTTGTAAGTGGTTCTAAATGTGGCATGAGTGTAATCACAAAGTATTGCAATATCACATCTTGTGAAAGGGCATGTTGTGGATGCCCTGTTTGAGTGTAAGATAGTGGATCTCTGTTTTTGAGGCCATTTGTGATTCTGATTGCACGGATTAATTGATCTAGTCAAGAAACGCAGGAGAAAAGATATTGCTTTGCTCGCTGTGCCAAACAGCAGGGCAGTGTAGGAGGTGCATTCTAACAAGCTATGCTACTGCTTCTGCAGAGACGTTGGCTGAACAAGTGACTGACGGGATTGCGAGGGTCGTAGACAAGATATCAGGGAAGCCGGCTGACAAGGCTGGGAGTGACCTGCTGACCGAAGGCCTGCCCAAGTTTCAGCCAGTGACAGTTCAGTCCCCGGCTTCCATACCCGGAAAAACTACTAGCCTTCCACAGCAGCCTGTGAAAATTGCGGCAAAACCACAGAAAGGTACATGTGTATTGGAAAGCAGGCACTTACTAATCAAGTTGTACTCCTATGATCTGTTGCATTGACGCAGCAGTTATAGCATTCTGCTGTAGCAAGAAACATGCAGTTCCATCCGTGGGATTGCATCTTGAGCTACGGAGACAGATGTGCTGACTTGTCTATATTATTGTGCACAATGCATTGGGCTCACGCATCTTATGTCCCGATGATGCACCGCGCCTAGCTTCCTAGAGTGATTGCTTGTACTGCTTACCTGTTGCAATTACTGAGACATAGTTACTAACTGGAACATGGCTAACTGGAAAAAGTTGGGACAGGACAGAGTGCTAGACTTCAGCTGACAAATTTTATTCAGATAAACGTCCAAAGAGGCCACCGTATGCTCAAATAAATGCGCAGACAAACGCGTAAACGAATGTGCCACGTAGGAGACAACCAAACGTACAACGAAGCCGATAAGCGCCCACAATGAGCCATTACAAAGCATTAACAAGGTTCTTCTCAAGGTGCAACACTTCTTTATCAGTGAGCGCCAGGGATGGTGCGCTTATGTATTCATCAGCAGCGTTTAGGATGCAAAACACCTCAAATATTTCCCTATCTAACTGCCTGGCGAACCGTCTGAGCACATGCTTGTTATGAAAACGCAGGGAGCAATTACATCTTTCGGCAGTGGTCAGCCAACTGACCAGTGCCTGCTAGAGCGCTCTAAGCGGTCCGGTGCTCCCTAAGACGATCATTCAGGCATCTGCCTGTTTGTCCTACATAACCTTTCCACAAGAAAGTAGAATCTTGTAGGCCACCCCCATATTGCAGTTAACAAAGAGGGTGGCATGCTTCTAAGTACATGTGTCTTTTTTTCCTGGCGTTGTCCAACAACCTGCACACTCTTTTGAGCTTTTGTGATGCTGAAAAAACAACACCAAGACTGCACTTGTTCGCCACCTTTCTCAGGCGGTTGGACACCCCGTGTATGTAAGGCGCAGCACACGGGGGCGCCCACTGGGACGTGCGTTATTGCACCAAGTGGCTGCCGGGCCAGTTTTTACCTCTTTAATGAGGCTCTCATTGACTGACAGGAACGTGCCTTTGGGATACCCAGCCCTACGTAAACAACTTGCTTGTTGCTGAACACTGCAGGAAACCTGTTGCTCACAGGATTTAACCAGAGCAGTTCTCAGGCAGTTAGTAGCTATGCCTCTTAGAGATTGGTATCATTCTAAATGATAGTCCCCTGTGTTGGATGTACTCTCCTAGGAGCAAGAAGCCCTTGCTTGACTACCATTCAGCACATTCGAAGTTAGTTAAAAGGCTGATCAATCAAGGAATCTCTGTTGAAGCAGTAGGAAAAAACAAGATAGGCAAATATCAGACAACTGGCGACTAAATGGAATGCATTTAATTTATAAATGTAAAGGGGGAAAACAATAGAATTCACTCATATAGACCATTGACCATTACATCGGTAATCTACAGGTTAGCAATGCAGGCCATTAAATTGAAGCTGCAAGCATGGGCAGAGAATAATGGCATATTGGGAGAACTTGCTTCGAAATCGATAGGCGTCTGGATGATAACTTATTTGTCCTTACTCAGTGTATTCAAATATCCAGAGAAGAAAGGAGACCGCTATATGTGGCTTTTTTAGACATTACCGGAGTGTATGACAACATAGACCGCAAAATTGTGGAAATTGTGGGATATTCTGGAAGGGGAAAGGTATAGACAATGACTGTATGCAGCTTTTGAGAGAAATTTACCTAGATAATACAGTTTCCGTTGAATGGGAAAAGATGAGGAGCAAGGAGCAAGTTGATATCAACAAGGTATACTGAGACAGGGTTGCTCTCTATCCCCGGTGTTGTTTATGATGTACATCGCAAGGATGGAAAGGGCACTAGAGGGAAGCAATACCGAGTGTAATCTCTCATACACACAGGCGGGTACAGTAGTAGAGCAGCAGCTTCCAGGTTTGTTTTATGCAGACGACATTGTGTTGCTTGCTAACAGGCAAAGTTATGTGCAACGTCTGGCTGGAGTGTGTTCTGGAGAGTGTTCAATGTCTGTGGACAGGAAGGTGAGAATTTAGGATTGTGATTTAGCATCAAAGATGAGGTCTTATATGGTAGTCAATGAAAACGGTGCTCAGACAACATCAATACTGGGCCAAGAAATACCTTGGGTAAAATAATACAAATACCTTAGGGTATGGATGAACGAAGGCAATAGATATATGGAAATACAGGAAAAAACAATAATAGCAAAGGGGAAGAGAAATGCGGCCACAATGAAACACAGAGCACTATGGAATACAATAGATACGAAGTGGCCTGGGGTATGTGGAAAGGTGTAATGGTTCCAGGACTTACATTTGGAAATGCGGTTGTTCGCTTGAAGTCAGGGGTACAATCAGCACTCGATGGCAACCAAAGGTCAGTGGGCCGCCTCGCATTGTGCGCTCGTGGGAAGACTACAAGTGAAGCTGTGCAGGGTGATATCGGCTGGACAAGTTTTGAATTGAGGAAAGCACAGAGTAAAATTGATTACAAACAATGACTTAGGAATATGGAAGAAAGTGAATGGGTTGCGAGAGGAGTTCAGGTATTTGTACAGGAAAAAAACGTTGATACACAGTGGAGGAAAAGAACTAAAAAGCTTACCAGCCAGTACGCAACCGGTATACTAGGTAACATGGCAACAAAGAATGTCAAGCGCAAAGTCAGAGAGGCTGAGACAATCTCATGGGTGGTGGCAGTGGAAAAGAACCCTTCTATGAGTAACTACCTATGAGGTAAAATCGAAATCAGGAAAGAAACAATTCTTGATAACTCAAAGTTGAGCTCTTTACTTTTCGAAGTGAGATCAGGGTGCCTTAAAACGTGTAGTTGTAAAGTGAGGTACACAAAAAAGAAGCATGTGCTTGCTGCGGTAAAACTAGGGAAACGAAGGAACATGAGAGGGGGTCATAGCGCTAGAAGACACGGACAAGAACGAGAGAACAGGATGGGCGCTAACACGTTTTGTTAGAATGGGAAGATACCAGCTGTCGGTTTAGGTTCCTCTGGCCTCCTGAAGCCCTTGGGTACAGGGATAGCAGGGGGAAAGTAAACATGTTCGTAATAGAGATTAGTAAAAGGCGGTATGAGCTTTGGCAGCAGAAAAGTAGGGATACCGCAAACAACAGGAGGCGTACAAAAACAAAGTTCCCAATAGTGGTTCAGAAAGTTTGATGATGCTGAAAATTTCTTGTTTGTAATAAAAAAAACGATAGGTAAGACATTAGACCCAGTAAGAAAAAGAGCTTGGTGGCGCAACCCACTGCCCCATTGCAAAGGGGACGCTCATAGCATCCATTTAACCATTCACTGCCGGCCTTTACACCAAATATATCGAATATTTGAAAATCGAATAATTCGAAAGCTCACTATTCAGTTCAGTTTGGTAATATTGAAGTATTCGCACACCTCCTAGAATATACCGTTTCAAATCTGTCACAAACGTTTTGAGGCACATCTGGATATAGTAGAATCTCGATGATACGGCCACGCCTAAAACAAATTTTGGGATGATACATTTTTTTCAAAAGTCTCGGCCCAAGTCCACTTGCTAACAATGTGCTTAATTTCGAATGTAACGAACCACTTTTCATGCCCCGGTGGGTGATACATGCCCAACAAAGCTAGCGAGGAAGTTCCAGCACATCGGTAGCGCCAGACACTGGCTGTTGTCAGGCCGGCAGAACGGGCGCGCTGATATATCGGTTGGATTCCTGGGGTGCGATCGGAGATCTTTGTTTGTTTCGCATTCTGTTCAGTGGCTGCAACGTCACAAAATGGCAGTATGCAAAATTTTTGTGACAATGGGAGGGAGAGAGCAGCCAATTGGCAAGCGGTGAACTCCCCGAACGACAAACGCCCGAGGAGTTCGTCGTTCTCAGTGACGTCAAAATGACGACACGCTCGTGTCAATCATTTTGATTATGAGCACGTCATCTGCTAGGAGCAGAACGTGACGAGAGATGTGAAGTTCGAGCGGTCATCCGCTCGCTACGAGACCGACTTCGCTTGGCATGTCTGGAGGATTGGATTTGATCCAAGTGGCGGCTGCGGCTACGGAATGGTTCACCGCTTGCCGATTGGCTGCTCTCTCCCTCCCGTTGTCACAAATTTTGCATACTGCCACTTTGTGACGTTGCAGCAGCTGAACAGAATGCGGTTCGAACAAAGATCTCCGATCGTGCCCCTGTTACCTACGTCACCCCGCCATCATGAACCTCCGACGCGAACTTGGGCCAATGTATGTGCCACTGGGTGTGTGTGGACTTCACTGTGGTGGCCCCAGAAGGCACAGCCTGCCCAATGGGAAGGGCGTGAGAGGAGCCCGGTTGAAGCACACGCTCCATACATGACGCGTTTCGGATATTTGCATACTGGGATATTTATCGTAGATGAGTTCTACCCGAATTTTTCCGAGCAGCTAGATCGGGGCTTCCTAATAAAGTACTTGATGTACTTGTATCTGACGTTCCTGTTGAAAGGCGTCCAAGGAGTCCACATTTTGTAGGCTTGACGAAACTCACCGAAGAATTAGAAAATTATGGTCTGTTCAGCCGCAGTACACTTTTAAATGATTCTGAGTTGCAAGAATCATGGTAAAACTAAATTTCCAATGGATAAATCTTACTATTACAATGACTATCTTACTACTGTAAGATAGTCAAGTAATGCACATATCTTAATGTCATATATACAGAGAGCATACGAAAATAAAAGCAATGAAAATGTAAGATTGTCACTTTTATTATTGAATGTGTATGCTACGTAATTTTAATGACTAGTAACGTATTAAAAAAGACCTGTGGCAAAATCAGTTTGTAAGAAGTGATAGGCATGAAAGTAATGTATAGTGTCAGAACAAGTCTGGCCACAACCAACTAATGGATCAGGTTTAAGTTGGGCTAGTTGGAATTTAGACAAAGACATGTTCCAGTGCTTAAGAAAAATGAAAAGAGGTGCAGAGACAAAAGGACGACAGAAAAGGTAGAGCGCCTACCAGTTCTTTACCTTTTCAGCACCTAACGTGTGCACTGACGAAAAAAATGGCCACGATTGGCAGTGATGAAACTGAGCTTACAAGGTTTACTGATGATTTGGCACCCCTTGTTGCAGCCCGTAAGAAGGGCCGTGCTGGAGGTGGCTGGGATGATGATGAAGATGAAGAGGCTGACGATGGCAACGTGTCGGGGACGGTGAGCGACTCGGCAAGCCTCGGCGATTCCACCAGGACCAATGATCTTCCAAGTGAACCTGTTGCTCAGTAAGTGTGCCTACTTCAGAAAGGGCTGACAGCAACAGCAGTGCATCTTGCTGAACATTTTGTGTACATATTACTACGGTGTAGTGATGATGAAGAAGTAGAAACACTATCAGAAAGAACAAATAAACGCTTGCACTTTTGTTGGTGAAGCCTGTGCCCAGGAAGGGAAGCAATGACTCAGCAGCAACGGTCATAAAATGTGCAACAGTAGCAGTTGACAAATCAGAACTAAAGCAGCCCTTAGTTGGCTGCTATCTATACATGATGCAGAAATTTCCCGACTGCTCACGTATAACACGGCAAACGTTCACGAAGGGGCTGAAAGCACTAGGGTCCTAACCCGAGCTAGCTGGTAGGGGTAGCTACCCTGCCACTACCACTACCCTACAGCCTACCAAGTAGCTAGGGTAGGGGGTAATTAGTAAAGCTAGATGTTAGGAGCAATAGGGTGGGGCAAGTGGGTAGGGAGTTGTAAGTCAGCGCTCTGTGTATGTGTTTGTTACCACCCTGTGCCATCTTTTGTACTGTTCCCTTAAAAAATGAGGAGCTGGAAACGTTGAGCAAGAATGGCACCAGGAGCGTGAAATGTCCTGAATGAAGTGCTTAGAGTTCGATAGAGCGACAGCAACACCAACTACAAACACAGCAAGAGAGAGGAAGGTAGCCACGGCGCACCAACTATTTCTCTCCCCTCCGATGACGAATCTATCTGTACGTCACACAGCCAGCGGACAAAATAAAATCAAGGGAACATGCAGTTTCAAGACCATCCCACATGGCCTCAGCACATTAATCGGGCATATTACAGAGCTTCGTGAAACTCATACGTAAGGCGTTTATTTTCTGACATTATAGCACACGAGTCCGCCGTTTTGTGAGCACAGACAGACGAGTGTAAGCACCGAAAACATAGCATTGATAGATCGAAGGTACTGCACAGGAACGCTCCGAACACTTCTGAAAAGCGCACCATAACACGTGCTAGCTGCTCCAGCCTACGAGCATCATTAGAGTTGCATTCGAAAAGGCTGTAAATCCACTCAGTAGCACGCGGCTCAGGACAGCGCGCTATCAACATTGCAGGTAACTCTTCGGCAGCACAAGCAGACATTTCGGGCTCCGACCGCGTTCGTATGCAGAAAATTTCCTTGTGCAGACGGCTGAGAGAGCCACAGCAGTGCCCATGGGAAGTTAAATGCACAATATTGCTCTCCAGGAAGCCGAAAACTACAGACAAGAATACGGTGTCTAACTAAGCATGGCCGCAAGCATGGCGAGTCACTTTCCGGAACACTGCCGCCTCCTACGCCACACACTGCACAGCAGTAGAATTCGAAGTGCGAACAGTGAGGGCAGATGCCGCACTATCTCATTCCTCGGTTTGTTATCAAGGAGAGCAAGAAAGGGAGAGGGATGCACCGTCCTCCACGCATACGCTCGAAACCAGAACGTCAAGGTGGGCTTGCAATGGCAGCGCCACGCTTGCGGCGAGCTGTTGCGGCAAGCTGCCACTCCTCGGCCGGGTGGAGTGGCCTGGGAACTTTTGACCATCTCAGTACTTAACTGAACATAAAATGGTCAGTGCATTTAATCTCTAGGCATCATCATCATCAGCCTATATTATGTCCACTGCAGGACGAAGGCCTCTCCCTGCGATCTCCAGTTACCCCTGTCATGCGCTAGCTGATTCCAACCTGCCCCTGCAAATTTCCTAACCTAATCATCCCACCTGGTTTTCTGCCATCCTCGACTGCGCTTCCCTTCTCTTGGTTTCCATTCTGTAACCCTAATGGTCCATCGGTTATCCATCCTACGCATTACATGGCCTGCCCAGCTTCATTTTTTCTGCTTAATGTAAACTAGAATATCGGCTATCCCCGTTTGTTCTCTGATCCACACCGCTCTCTTCCTGTCTCTTAACATTTGTCCTAAGATTTTTCGTTCCATCGCTCTTTGTGCGGTCCTTAACTTGTTCTCGAGCGTCTTTGTTAACCTTTAAGGTTCTGCCCCATATGTTAGCACCGGTAGAATGCAATGATTGTACACTTTTCTTTTCAGGCAACAGTGGTAAGCGCCCAGTCAGGATTGGGCAATGCCGGCCATATGCCGTATGTCTAAGCATAGAGGTGGACATTTGCATGTTGCATTGTAAAAGCTTGTGTGCAACTTGCCTACACTTAAAGGGATACTAAATAGAAAAAGGATTTCAGTTGTATTAGTCAATTACTCTACAATACAAAAAAATTTTTTAAAAACACTTTCCCTGAGATATGAGGCTCAGTAAGTCAGAAAAGAGGTAAAAATGACTGGTAGGGGGTGACGCCGCCTTGAAGTTCCCACAGTGGCGTCATGAATTTTGACAGTGTCTGCTCAGGCCTAGTTTGCTCTGTATTAGTAAAAAGTGGACTACATTGTGTTCTGTAAAGCCAAAGGTTAAATTTAGCAAGTTTCAAGAATGTTTACTTGGCAACATATGCAAAAAATACTTTGAAATCTGTGATGTCACACTGACGTACTGGCACTGAGATTTCAGCTCAAATGAAAAAAAAAAAAAGGCACTTCGGCCTTTATGTTATCCTCTAAAAATCCACCTATTAACTTATATCTGATAAACTATATAGCATTTTAATTGAAAGAATACTTTAGCGGCCACAACCTGTGACCACTTGATGCTTGAATTGAACATATTTATGTAAACCTGATCCCCACTAGAAAAAAAGCTAGTATTCTGCCATCAGTTACAGCCAAGATATGGCATAAAGGCCTGCAGACTATACATTTGTAAGTGTAGTTACCTGCCTGTTGCTTCATACCAAGCTATATTATTCAGTGATGGTGAGATCACTGAATATGAATATAGCATGATGATGATCACTCTTCTTGATCATCATCATGCTATTTTATGTCCAGTGGAGGACGAAGGCCTCTACGAGAAATCTCGAATTAACCCTGTCTGGCACCAGCTAATCTCAATTTATGCCCGAAGATTTCCTAATTTCATCGCACCACCTAATTCTCTGCCGTCCTTTACTGCGCTTCCCCTCTCTTGGCATTCATTCTGTAACTCTAATATTGAACATTTGTCATTTGCCCTACTCATTACATTGCCTGCTCAACTCCATTTTTTCCTAACTAGAATATCAGCTACCCATGTTCGCTCTTTAATCTACGCCGATTGTCTTCCTGTCTACTGTTGGGCCTAAAATTTTTCGTTCCGTCGCATATTGTATGGTTAACTTCTCAAGCTTCTGTGTTAACTCCAACTTTCTGCCCCATACGTTAGAACTGTTAGAATGCAGTGATTGATCACTATTTGTTTCAAGGATGTTTTTTACGTCCACAGTTTTGTGGTTTTCGCAATTTTGCAAATCAGCAATTTCGATGACATAGTAAAAGCAGCGGAAGAATTCTATAATGACCTGTAGAGTTCCCAGAGCAGCCAAGCTACTTTTATTCGAAGTAGTAGTGAATAGGATACAGAGGCTCCTTCTATGACTAGCGATGAAGTTACAAGGGCCGTGAAAGACATGTCCAGGGGAAAAGCTGCTGGAGAAGATGGAATAACAGTCGATTTAATCTAGGATGGAGGGGATATCATACTTGAAAAGCTTGCGGCCCTTTATATGCAATGCCTCACGACTTCAAGTGTACCAGAGAGCTGGAAAAACACCAACGTTATACTAATCCATAAAAAGGGAGACGTTAAAGAATTGACGAATTATAGACCCGTGAGCTTGCTTTTTAGTATTTTATAAAATATTCACCAAGATAATTTCCAATAGAATCAGGTCAACACTTGACTTCAATCAACCAAGATACAAAAAATCACAACAAATGATTGAAGACCTTAACTGAGAAAGTGTAAGAGTGGGTTCGAAGACTAATATGCAGAAGACAAAGATAATGTTCTAAAGCCTGACAAGGGAACAAGAATTCAGGATTGCCAGTCAGCCTCTGGAGTCTGTAAAAGAGTATGTTTACCTAGGTCAATTACTCATAGCGGACCCTGATCATGAGAAAGAAACTTACAGAAGTATAAAATTGGGTCGGAGTTAGTGATGCAAAACTATCAGTAAGTTGACTATCGATAGCATCAATAGTTTTTTTTAAACTATCGATAGTGTAAAAAGACTATCGATAGTATTACTATAAATAAACTATCAATGGTAATATTGATAGTACTATATTGACACGTACACATGTTTATCTTTCACCGGTGGCCGCTTTCCACCGGCTAACAAATGTTAAACGTTATCGCTCGGCGCAGGACGCGCCTGTATCGGAAGTTTCTAGAACGTTATCGATGCTTCTTTCCATTGCCTGTTTTCACCGACGCTCATGTTATCTGATTGTATGACCGACGCGAATTGTCTAGAACTTTCTGGAAGACACGCGGGCATCAGGGATTAATCTGGAACCTTCGATGACTCAGGTATAAAAGCCGACGCGCTTCGCCGCTGATCAGATTTTCGCCGATCGCCGACTGTGTTCGCCGCTATCGTTGTGCTTTGAGTGTACCTTGCTTTTGTGGGCACAGGTTCGCCCAATAAACAACCAGTTTCGTCGTACACAGTTTTACGACTGTTTTCTTCAGCGTCACTACTACGTGACATCTGGTGGAGGTGCTTTTGTGTCCATGCAGCGAACGCCCCCGCAACGCCGCGACCCAAGCCCGAAACCGGAGGACGAGACCAACGTCGCCAAGGACCAGCGAGCTAGCCGTAGGCAGCAAGGACTTTTGCCAGAATACGGACTTCTTCCCGAGAAGACCACAGCGATCAAGGCCAAGTCAACGACCACAATGTCAGACCCAACGTCCCCCATCCTGCTGCAGCAACCTCGGGAGCCACCGACCTTCCGTGGATCATCAGCTGAAGACCCTGAAACATGGCTGGAGACGTACGAGAGGACCGCGACATTCAACAAATGGAGCGACGATGACAAGCTGCGCCATGTCTATTTTTCGTTGGATGACGCTGCTCGGACATGGTTTGAGAACAGAGAGACCACCCTGGTGACTTGGGACCTATTTCGCGAGAACTTCGTGAGGACCTTCACAAGTGTCGTACGAAAAGAAAGGGCTGAAGTTCTCCTGGAAACCAGAGTTCAATTGCCGAACGAGAGCATCGCGATCTTCACGGAGGAGATGACTCGCCTCTTCCGCCACGCCGACCCCGACATGTCTGAAGAAAAGAAAGTTAGGTTCTTGATGCGGGGCGTCAAGGAGCATCTATTCACCGGATTGATGCGCAACCCGCCCAAGACTGTGGCAGAATTTGTTTCGGAGGCGACAACGATCGAGAAGACGCTTGAAATGCGAGCCAGGCAATACAACCGCCGTGCGCTGACAAACTACGCCGAAGCTCAAGCTCTAGGCGCCAACGACCTGCACGAGGTGATCAGAGCGGTTGTACGGGAAGAACTACAGAAATTACTCCCAAGATCGCAGCCTCAGGTGGCTTCAATCGCTGACATAGTTAAAGAAGAGGTTCAGCGATCACTGGAAGTGCCAGAAGTTCCGGCATCGCCTCAACCTCAGCCGCAAACGATGACCTACGCCGCCGTCGCCCGTCGTGAAGGCCCCCCTCCGCGCTCGCGCCAGGGCCCCGTAACGCCGCAGTTCTGTCGTTCACCGCCGCCGCCGCCAGCACGCACGCCCGTCGCCCAGCGCAGCTACCAGCGGAAGACGGACATTTGGCGCGCCCCCGACCACCGCCCGCTCTGCTATCACTGCGGGGAAGCCGGCCATGTCTACCGCCGATGCCCATACCGCGAGATGGGCCTACGAGGGTTCGCCATCTACGCGCCACGTCCACAGCTTGGCGAGCGACCACGTGACATCGCCGACTACCTTGCCGGAGCCCAGTGGCAACCACGACGACCCTCACGCTCGCCGTCACCAGGCCGCTACATCTCGCCGCATCACCGCCTGTATGCCGGCCCAACCCGGGGCCGATCTCCCAGACCATACCCGGGAAACTAAAAGCAGCAACCGATGGAGGTGCGGTTGCTGTACGACGCAATGCCGAAGATCCTCCGCCGCCGCCGCCGCCGCCGCCGATTCGCGAATCATCACGACGAGATATCAGCACGCCGCCTAGCAACAGCCTTGACAACACATCGCCGCCGAACGAAGACCTTCCGACGCGACGTAGCAGCAGCAGAGCAAGCCGACGCAGCCATGATCCGACGCCACGAATTAACCGCAACGCCAGACGCCGGTCTACCGATGTAGACGTGCTCATCGATGGTCATAACGTCACCGCTCTCGTCGACACTGGCGCCGGCTATTCAGTTTTCAGTGGCACGTTCGCCGCCAAGTTAAAGAAGGTGAAGACAGCCTGGCAAGGACCCGATATACAGACAGCGGGAGGTCACCTAATAACGCCGGCTGGAATTTGCACAGCGCGAGTCACGGTAAACAACCGCACTTACCCGGCGAGCTTCGTAATCCTGCCTCACTGCTCCAGAGACGTCATCCTAGGCATGGACTTTCTAAACCAACATGGTGCAGTCATCGACTTAAAGTCCAAGTCTATAACGCTTTCAACACACAAAGCGATACCGCCGGATACAAGCATCAGTTACCATGCCTTGAATGTGCTTTAAGAACAAGTCACCGTTCCGCCTCGCTCAAGCGTAATGATTTCCGTCGGTACCGAAGTGTCTACAGACATGGAGGGCGTCATCGAGGGCGATCATCACTTACTGCTCGACCGTGAAATTTGCGTCGCTAGAGGCATAGCTCAGCTACGTGCAAGGAAAGCAAGAGTGATGCTCACGAACTTCAGCCACGAATACAAGCACATTAACAAAGGCACCACGGTCGCCTACATTGACGAAATAGTACAAGCCAGCAGTGCTTTCGCCTTCACGGATTCCAGTGCACCTTCAACGACGACTGTAGTACCTGAACCAACTTTCTACGTCAATCAGAACCTTCCCAATCATAAGAAAGAACAGCTAAAAGCTCTGCTCCTGCAATACAAGGACTGCTTCTCGTCGTCGTCAAAAGTTCGACAAACCCCTGTCGCCAAGCACCGCATTATAACCGACGAATATGTCCGCCCACTCCGTCAGAGCCCGTACCGAGTTTCGGCGCGTGAACACGAGGCCATAAGGCAACAAGTCGACGAAATGCTACGCGATGACATCATCCAGCCGTCCAAGAGTCCGTGGGCGTCCCCCGTGGTGTTAGTGAAGAAGAAGGATGGAACCCTACGTTTCTGCGTCGATTATCGTCGGCTCAACAAGATCACGAAGAAGGACGTATACCCCCTCCCACGGATTGTCGACGCCTTGGATCGACTCTACAACGCAAAGTATTTTTCGTCGATGGACCTCAAAACCGGCTACTGGCAAATCGAAGTCGACGAGAGGGACCGGGAGAAGACTGCCTTTATAACACCAGACGGACTGTTCGAGTTCAAGGTCATGCCGTTTGGTCTTTGCTCGGCACCTGCGACTTTCCAACGCGTCATGGATACAGTACTGGCAGGCTTGAAGTGGCAGACTTGCCTCGTCTATTTGGACGACGTCGTTGTGTTTGCCTCAAGCTTCGAAGAACACCTGCGGCGCCTTGAAACAGTTCTTCAAGCAATCAAAACCTCCGGACTCACGTTAAAGCCCGAAAAGTGCCGCTTCGCATATGAGGAGCTCTTGTTTTTGGGCCACGTCATCAACAAGTCTGGAGTGCGCCCCGACCCTCAGAAAACTGCGGCCATCTCAAACTTTCCTCCGCCCGCTGACAAGAAGGCAGTGCGTAGATTTCTTGGACTGTGCGCCTATTACAGGCGCTTCGTCAAGAATTTCTCACGGATCGCTGAGCCACTGACGTATCTCACGAAGGCCGACGTCGAGTTCAAGTGGGAGACGCCGCAAGTCGAAGCATTCGAAGAACTGAAGCGACGCCTGCAATCGCCGCCAATACTTGTGCATTTCGACGAAAACGCCGATACGGAAGTCCACACCGACGCAAGCAGCGTAGGACTCGGCGCCGTGCTTGTGCAGAGGACTGACGGACTAGAAAGGGTTGTAAGTTACGCTAGCCGGTCGCTATCGAAGGCGGAAGCAAATTATTCCACAACAGAAAAGGAGTGCCTCGCCATCATCTGGGCTACATCAAAGTTTCGCCCCTACCTCTATGGCAGGCCCTTTAAAGTTGTGAGCGACCACCACGCCTTGTGTTGGCTAGCTAACTTGAAGGATCCTTCAGGTCGCCTCGCACGCTGGAGCCTGAGACTTCAAGCATTCGACATCACCGTCGTTTACAAGTCCGGGCGAAAGCACTCTGACGCCGATTGTTTGTCTCGCGCCCCCGTCGAACCGCCGCCACAAGACGACCAGGATGACGACACTTTCTTGGGACCCATCAGTGCCGACGAATTCGCCGAACAACAACGAGCCGACCCGGAACTAAGGAGCCTTGTAGACTACCTGGAAGGCAAGACCGTCATTGTGCCGAAGGTGTCCAGGCGAGGATTCGCGTCGTTTTTCTTGCGAAACGACATTCTCCTAAAGAAGAACTTCTCGCCTTTCCGAGCCAACTACCTCCTCGTGGTACCCTCAGCATTGCGTCCAGAGGTTCTGCAAGCTCTCCATGACGACCCAACGGCTGGACATCTCGGTTTTTCACGCACTCTCGCGAGGATACAAGAAAAATACTACTGGCCTCGCCTCTCTGCCGACGTCGCCCATTACGTAAGGACATGCCGAGACTGTCAGCGACGCAAAACACCGCCGACAAGGCCAGCCGGACTTCTACAGCCGATCGAGCCACCTCGCCGACCGTTCCAGCAGATCGGGATGGACTTACTGGGGCCTTTTCCGACGTCGAGGTCCGGGAATAAATGGATCATTGTAGCTACGGACTACCTCACCCGCTACGCCAAAACAAAAGCCTTGCCCAAAGGCAGTGCCGCCGAGGTAGCCCGATTCTTCGTTGAGAACATCCTCCTGCGTCACGGTGCCCCAGAAGTCCTCATCACCGAGGCCTTTACGGCAGAACTACCTCAAGCCATCCTGCGGTACAGCCAGACAAGCCATCGCCGCACCACCGCCTACCACCCGCAGACGAATGGCCTCACCGAGCGCCTAAATAAGACCATCGCCGACATGCTGGCAATGTACGTCGACGTCGAACACAAGACGTGGGATGCCATCCTTCCGTACGTGACCTTCGCATACAACACGGCCGTGCAAGAAACGACTCGCATGGCGCCGTTCAACCTGGTCTACGGAAGGAACCCGGCAACGACGCTTGACGCCATGCTACCGGACGTCGCTGACGAAGAAAATCTCGACGTTGCCACCTATTTGCAGCGTGCCGAAGAAGGTCGACTGCGCATCAAGAACCAGCAGAGAACCGACAGCCGACACTACAATCTTCGATGGCGCTACGTCGAGTACCAGCCCGGCGACCGTGTTTGGGCCTGGACTCCGATTCGCCGACGAGGACTTAGCGAGAAACTGTTGCGTCGCTATTTCGGACCATATAAGATAATCCGACGTATTGGCGCACTGGACTATGAGGTCGTGCCAGACGGCATTTTGCAATCACAGCGGCGCCGGGCACGACCTGAAGTCCTCCATGTGGTGCGTCTTAAACTTTTCTACGCCCGCTGACGACCTTAGGTACTTCGTTACTTTGTTATTTTTTTTGTTTGTCTGTTTGTTGTTTATTACGCATGGTTTTGTTTTCGCTTTCGTGTTTGTAGCATCGGGACGATGCTTTTTAAGGGGAGGGTATTGACACGTACACATGTTTATCTTTCACCGGTGGCCGCTTTCCACCGGCTAACAAATGTTAAACGTTATCGCTCGGCGCAGGACGCACCTGTATCGGAAGTTTCTAGAACGTTATCGATGCTTCTTTCCGTTGCCTGTTTTCACCGACGCTCATGTTATCTGATTGTATGACCGACGCGAATTGTCTAGAACTTTCTGGAAGACACGCGGGCATCAGGGATTAATCTGGAACCTTCGATGACTCAGGTATAAAAGCCGACGCGCTTCGCCGCTGATCAGATTTTCGACGATCGCCGACTGTGTTCGCCGCTATCGTTGTGCTTTGAGTGTACCTTGCTTTTGTGGGCACAGGTTCGCCCAATAAACAACCAGTTTCGTCGTACACAGTTTTACGACTGTTTTCTTCAGCGTCACTACTACGTGACAATATTGATTGTATTATCATTGATAGTGCAATCGGTGGTACTATCGATCGTACCATAGATTTCTACCTTCTTTGTTTGCTTTGCTAATCCGTGGGCAGATCTAATAGATCCGAAACTGCATAAGAAGTAAAAAAAGAAATATTGGCGGCGCGGGTCACTTGATGTTGTAGTACTTAATTCTCTCGAGCTATATATCGCTGCCTTGTTAACATTGGCGATTTTCAAGCCGTGCCGCGGTCTAGCCAAGATGGTGATCGTAAGAAGGACTCCGTCTATGATCAGTCTGGGTGCAGTTACAAGTTGCCTTGATTTCACGATTGAATTGCGTTGTTTTATTGAAGGTGAGCGCTTAGTTTTAGGCGAACACTTGTATTAGTCAGTGTAAAACAAATGACCGATGACAAACTGGACATCGTCGGTATGTGTCTGCAAACTTCCGCTGTGTAAGCGAAGCCGCACATGGTCGTCGCCTGTATCAAGCGAGTTTTTAGTGATGTCAACATCGCTAGCACTGTATTCCTACCCGTCGGGAAAGTCAGAAACATGCGAGTTTGTCTCATGTGTAATGCTGCATTGTTACAGGTAAGCAAGGCATTGCGAAATCATTGCATGATGCTGAAGGCTAAAATGTTTTGCGATGGTTTCGCTTTCGACCGTTGTCTACCTGGATTTCAATTCAGCAAGCTGAACCCCGGTACCATTTACGTGCAGCCATCGCTTCAGTCTAGCAAGCAACGTCCTTGCATCTACTGTACCTATGTACTTAATAATTATGGGGTTTAACGTGCCAAAACCACAATATGATTATGAGGCACGCCATAGTGGGGGACTCCGGAAATTTGGACCACCTGGGGTTCTTTAACGTGCACCTAAATCTAAGTACACGGGTGTTTTCGCATTTCGCCCCCATCGAAATGAGGCCGCCGTGGCCGGGATTCAATCCCGCGACCTCGTGCTTAGCAGCCCAACACCATAGCCACTAAGCAACCACGGTGCGTCTGTACTTATGTACTATCGACCAAAAACGTTTACGGACCACGGGATTTCAGAAAACATTAAATATCCAAGCAGCCTTTAAAAGTAGCCAGTAAAACCATGCATCACAATGTTCGCATATACCAGTAGAGGCTGGAAATGGGAATACCAGGCTGCGTTTGGAGGCTGCGGAGATATTCAGCATTTTCTCAGATCCCTTGGTCCGTAAACTTTTCTGGTCGATAGTACATTCATGAGCAGGCTTGTTTAGAGTGCTGGAGGGGTGTGCTGCGGTACACATCATAGTGCGCAACTGCTGTGTTAAGGGCAACGTGCTCATTCCTTGCTTTTATGTCTATGCAGCTTCGATTCAGTTCAAGCGCTGACCTTTAAACTCAGCAAGCATACGTGCTGAAGTAATAATCCCACTCGAATTCAGCTCAGAAGCAGGCGCGCCAGACGGTGCATCTTGGGTCGCTGTTGCCAGCACCGCAAGAACATTTGTGACACTTAACACTTTATCCAGCAACTGTACGTAGGGTACATCTGCAGAGCTCGGTGACGGGTAGACTGCGATAACGAAGAGCCCTGTCATAGTTACCACCATCACCATATACTATGCACTCGGCGAACCAAGTTTATGCTGCAATGAGTTCGCGCGGTTGATTTTATACTATCGATAGTACTATTGAAATTACAATATATAGTACTATAGAGATTGCTATCGATAGTTTTTTTTTTGCCATCGATAGTTCGATAGTGGCTCAACAATTGATAGTATCGATAGTGCTATCGATAGTTCCGCATCGCTAGTTGGAGTGCAATCGGCAGACATTGCCAAATCCTGACTGGGAGCTTACCACTGTTGTTGAAAAGAAAAGTGTACAATCATTGTATTCTACCGGTGCTAACATACGGAGCAGAAACTTGGAGGTTAGCAAAGCAGCTCGAGACCAAATTAGGAACCGCACAAAGAGCGATGGAATTGAAAATGTTAGGCCTAACGTTAAGAGACAGGAAGAGAGTGGTGTGGATCAGAGAACAAACGGGGATAGCCGATATTCTAGTTTACATTAAGCGGAAAAAAATGGAGCTGGGCAGGACATGTAATGCGTAGGATGGATAACCGATGGACCATTGGGTTACAGAATGGATACCAAGGGAAGGGAAGCGCAGTCGAGAATGGCAGAAAACTAGGTGGAGGGAAGTTAAGAAATTTGTAGGGGCAGGTTGGAATCAGCTAGCGCAAGACAGGGGTAATTGGAGATCGCAGGGAGAGACCTTTTGTCCTGCAGTGGACATAAAAATAGGCTGATGATGATTGTAGTTTTGGCGTTGATATTCGAACTTCGTCGGGTTGTCCCTGCAACTTTGACTAGCTTTATTTAATTGCTGACATTGTTATCATCTCAGGCTGTACGAGAAAGAGGTGCAGGCCGTGGATGCCTTTGTCGAGCCAAGCCTGGAGTTCCCACCTTTGCGACGAGAACTGGATGACGCTCGCGAGAGGTGTGCCGCTCTCAACATGGACAGGGTTGCGCAGCTGCTTACTGCAAAGTTTTTTGCACCGCAGGAGAGCACGCAGATGGTAAGGTGTTGCTCTTTCACAGTTATGACTATGTTTTCAAATATTACGTGCCTTGATCTCTGAAGTAAAGAGCCACTGGCACTGCTCGCTTGTAGTGTTCACTGCACCTCAAGAACGCTGCTTGGAGACTACTGCAACAAGTTGCTATGCAGAGTAATGTTATTATAGTTACTTCTCTGAGTATCTTATTGTTGCATAGCTAGGACACCCAGCTGTGCTCTTGAAGCTGACAACACATATTTCAAGGTTTGGAACAGGATGCAATTTATTGATTTCTATCTCAGAGCATATAGTATATGCATAAAACAAGGGAGTGGAAGGGTGCTGTTGTCTACAACATCTCTTCCCTTAGTAGTGTAGGCGCTGTACTGGTCTTCTTTCGCTTGTAGAACGCCTCAAAGCTTGAGGTAGCTTGTTGCTTTCGGCCGAGCTATACTCGCGGACAAGTTTCTGTGGGTATGAAGGGAAAGCTACAGAGGCAAAGCGTGCACAAGTGAGAGCACTTCTGAAAAGATTCCCTCATTTTAATCCATGGTAATTTAGGCTGGGGAAGAGAAAACATAAACACCTTATTAGAAACACTTAAAAAACTCAGTGCCATTTCACTGTGTGAAGGTGGATGACCGACGAAGCTGTATATATAGTGATACACTATATTGATTTAAATAAAGACACATACCACATGAATTGTCATTTTCTACCGTCATTATTATTTTGTCACTAAGGTGACTATAACTTTGTGGTCGCCATGGTAGACAGCCATGGGTTCTGTAACGATGAGCAGAAGCGGGATTGGGCGCAAAGGCGGCGGGAGGCGTTCGCAGCCTCCCGCCGCCTTCGCACCCATTCCCTCTTCTGCTCACGCCGTCGTTCTTCGTAGGCATGCTGTTCTTCCTCGGTCCGCACAATACGCAGTCTACCCATTACACATCCGGAACGCAACTGAGATAACGTGCCTATGCAGTGCATGACTTCACCAGCCAAAGAGACACACCCAGTGGCTATTAAATGCAGCTTAGACACACCGACGATACGCTGTTGGTTTGTATCGAGGCTAAAGCGTTTTTGGTCTATGCACTCGGTCTACGCAGACAATGATCCGCTGGAAACTAGCGTATAACAGCTCTGCTTTAATAAGACAGAACACACCACTGAGTGTAATGTTTATTTTGCATGTCGCCAAACGTGTAACCGTCGCACGGGGAAGTTGCGTCGATTCAGCGTCTGTTACAAGCTACCAAAAGCACCGTCAAATGCTGCCGGACTACTTGGCGCGGTAACACATGTGCAGCAGCCACGCACCCCTAGCTTTCCCTTCATAGCCACAGAAAGTTATCCGCAAGTATGGTGTGGTTAGCCGTAGCCTCTGCTTGAGCTTCAGGCGCCTCAGGCTCAGCCATGTTGCCTTTAATTGATGGTCTCAGTGAAAATGTGCCATGGATGTCTATCTCTGCTGTTTGATTTTCGACTTTTTGGTCTGCATCGTATGGTGGCGTCACCCTTCGCCATGTATGTACTTGGTCGACGTCCCATTTAATTGGACCAGCTAGTCTTTGTACGGTAATCATTCGGGACCCTGTCATAGACTTTACGATTCCTGGCAACCATACGTCCCCTGTGACGTAGTTGTGGGCAGCTTCTTGTGGTGGAAAAGTCCACTCGTCTTGTTCAAAGGCTGGCCTTGTTTGTACGGCTGGAAAACACGTATCCAAGTGGGATCAGA
The DNA here is from genome assembly GCF_013339745.2 of Dermacentor silvarum. Lineage (NCBI taxonomy): Eukaryota > Metazoa > Arthropoda > Arachnida > Ixodida > Ixodidae > Dermacentor > Dermacentor silvarum. Next base: position 93,837,812 of record NC_051158.1, read on the forward strand.
TCTGGTATCCGAAAGGCAGTTCTGACGGTGATTTCCCAGAGTTGTTAGGTGTTCTCCTGTAATTGAAAAGCAGCCTGCGCAGCTTGTCTTCTAGCCACCCTTCACCAATCTTCTTGAGGCCATCCTTAATGGTCCTGACAGCCCTTTCAGCTAGGCCATTCGATTGGGGATGATACAGTTAAACCTGGATATAACGAAATTGACAAATTCCCGAAAAACTTCGTTATAAAGAGGATTTCGTTATATGCAGGTTCGGCACGAAAATTCGAAAAATAAACGTTTACCGTATTTACTCGATTCTAACGCGCCCTCAATTGTAACGCGCACCCGTTTTACGTTTTCGTCGAAGCACTCATCCTCGGAATGTCACACCAGGTACCGGATGCGTGGACGCGTGTCGTTTCGCACAAGCGCGAGGCATCGGAAACGAAGAGCGAGCGTCACGATGACGTCGTAGCGTCGTGTTACAGTAGAACCTCGCTGTTACGTTCCCGGGGGCTGCGTTTTCCCGGCTGTTACTTCGTTTTCGACCGGTCCCGGCACAGCTCCCATACAACTCAATGCATTGGTAACCCCGCTGTTGCGTCGCAACTGTGGGACCGTTCCCGCATCATACGTTGCGAACTGCCACCCCGCGCCGGCCCGAGCGGCCATTTTGACTTTTCATGTCGCTTGGCTTGGTGGCTTGACGATGGCATTGGCCGCCCGAAGTGCCCGGGGGCGACAACTGTGACGTATTTTCGGTTTCCGCCAGCAAAAGTATGGCCCTTGAGATCCGTATTTGCTATATAAAGATGGTGTCCATGACGCGTTGTGGCCCTAAAATTGGTTTTGGCTCATAGATATTCCGTATATAAGGGTACGGCCACGCTAGCGGCAAAAAACGCGCGCGTCATGCAGTGAGCGGCAAGTTGCCGCGCGTCAGCCCCTTGCCGCGAGGCCACCGTGGCACGCGCGTCTCGCCGCGCGGCAGCGCGATCTCCCGCCCTCTCCGAACGGGCGAGCAACACCGCGACCGCTCGTTGCTTCATGCGAGAGACGACGATCGTCGATTGAAAACCCAGCGCGACCGGCGGCGTTCCGGTTGTCATAGCTCCGTGACGTCACCCTCGTCGCTCTTGATTGGTTCTTCATCTCGCGGCACGCGGCATTTGCCGCAGAACCCATTTCGCGCGGCACGCCGCAAGACCCCCGATTCCTGCCGCTTTCGCCGCGCGCGGCATGACGCGTTGCCGCGCGTTTCTGACGCGCGTTTTTGCTGCGTGTTTTTGCCGCTAGCGTGGCCGTGCCCTAAAGTCCAAGGGCAATGACGCAGTCGCCGCGCGCCGTATGCTGTATGTGCGAGTGAAAACGTGCGAGGGGAGCCGATGACCGTGTCTAAATCTCGCGCGCGCAAGAAAAGCAGGGAGGAAGCACGCCTTCTTCCGTTGCGCTCGAGGCACCGGCGAGGGAGCGAGGGGGGAGGGATAGCGGGGCGGCGCGCGGTCGCGCAGGCCGTATCTTGAAAACGATCTGCGTTGGGGCAGAGTCTAGCAGTGTAGGTGCGTCGGCGGCTCATAGCTTTCTGGGTACTGTGTGTTCACGGCGCTCAGTTTGCGTTGAAGCGATAAACAGCACGAAGGTCACTTCGCTCGCTTTTCCAGCGGCGCTTCCACACGCCGCCAGCGTTTGACAGCGGTGTCCGCGCTCATCGAATATGATGTGCCACAGCGTCTACCAGCGCGTCGTCAACATCAGCTGGAAAAGGAGAGAGTGCCGGCTTGGCGGGCTAGGCTAGCTGCAGCAAGCGGCAGGATCAGATTTGAATGAAGGAAGGGGGAAAGGTCACGCCCGCGGCGGCATGGGCAAGATCGCTGGGTCGAGGGATGCAGGGCCGCCTCGCACACGCACGCTTCGCATTCCATCGCGGCGGAGAAGGTGCTTCCCGTTGCTGCTCGCGCAAAAATTACAAAATTTGGGGCGAAATTTCTAGGTGGTCGGAGGGGAAAATTCGTTATATCGAGGGGGTCTCCCGCTGCCACTTCGTTACGTAGAGGTCTCAAATACATGTGCTTCTATGGAGTAACGGCGGGGGATCGAAAAACTTCGTTATATCCAGGAATTCGTTATATGGAGGTTCGTTATAAGCAGGTTTAACTGTATACAGCCGTCCATAGATGTGCTATAATGTTGTTCTTGACAAAGGTTGCGAACTCATCACAGACGAACTGGGTTCTGTTCTCAGAAGCGTTGGTCCGCGGTATGCCCAATCTGCTGAAGATGTGGCACTGGCGCATTTTGAAGCACTATCGATAGCTAAGTATGGAAGTGAAGTCCGCCAACGCATCGAACCAGGAGTGGCAAGTGCACATGTGGTCTGACCTTAAGTTTCGTGTGGTTTGAGGCTAGTTGAGGGTTCAAAACTAGTTGAAATTAGCAAGACCCGACGGCTACTGCACCGATAAGCTGAATTCCTACACGGGCGGCCGCGGTTGAGCGTGAACAGATGATAGTCGGCTTCTCCCGGAAGCACGTAATTACTTTCGAAATTCAAAAGCAGGTTTTTGCTTAGTTCAGCCTGTTAAACTTCGTCAATAAGTACACAGTAGCAGTATGAAGACGCACTAATCCAAATGCCATTCTTGATTGATGTCAGCTATTGGCCAATAGCAGCCGTGTATGGGAATCTGCTGTATTACTAAATAAAGCGTCCAGAAAAGAGTGAGGAGCAGGCTTCTGTTGAAAAGAGAATGTTTGAGGGAAAGTGACTTCATGCTCCGCTTGCGAGCTCCACGCACCGCACACGACTGCAAAATTTGGCTGAGATGTTCACAGCAGTGTATGCTATCCTTGGACTATGTTTTCTCGCCAAGCCCGAGGGGTATTTCAGGACCCCTTTAAGCATTGCGAATGTTAGTGCTGGCAGCATTACTTCTGTGCAGATTGCACACACTACCCCATATTTATTGTAGCCCCAAAGTGATCTACGTTTCGTTGTTGCTGCATTCCGCTTCCCCTTACTCCTCGATTACCTTGGTGGATGTGTGAATAGGTCTCTCCTTTGTTTATGTATGCTACCAGGTAGTTATTGCTTGACTATGGGTATGACATTCTGTTGAACTGGTACCACGTCATTACTCATCTCTTCATTAAAGATCATAATTCCCAATTTCTCTGTGCTAAAATTAAGAGCTAGGTATGTCGCTTCACTGCCACATCTATTTGCCAGACTCTGTAAATGCCTTGCATCGTCCGCTAGAAGCACTATGCCGTCTGCATACGTCATGTAGAATTCTGTACACATAGGCAGAAGTCGTAGGCTTGAAATTGCTTTTTGCAGTAGTTGAGTTAGCAGGAATCAAAGCTTCAAGGAGCCCAGTTTTTTTTGGCAACTCCCTTATAGGATTCCTCCCTGTCTTTCCGTCTATTCCTCCTTCCTTCCTCCCTTATAGAGTTGTACCTTACCAAAGTCCACTTTGGTTGTGCATAAAGGGGCAATATTTTCCCGACCATAAAGGATGAAGAGAGTTAGGATGTGTCAAGAGACAGGAAGGAACGTTGCCAATAGCTGCATACCAGAAAGACCAGTGAAACTGATGCCTCATTATAGACACATTTAAGTTGGTTGCTTTCTCCAATAAGCCATTAAGACTACGGGTTCTTTTGAGTTTCTTGCTTCTAAGGACGCAAATTTTTATAAACAACCTAAGTTGTTGCTTGGTTACAACTGATGCAGAGAGTGTTATCTCATTGTCGCATTCCAACGAGTCATGCTTGAGGATTGATTGTTGCTAGTTGAATACTTTGCCCTATTACTCACTTTGAAAATGTGTAATACTGTTGCAAGACCGTAGAGGCTTGGGCTAGTACATAGTCGAAAGGGAAAACAGCGCGAAAAAACACGACAAGAAGACAAGAAGGGGGACACACACCAGCGCTCAGTAATACTGTTGCATGCTTGTATCTTATTTTTCTTGCGAATTTAATTACTTTCTGTCTTTTTTTGCTAACGTGCACCCACATTATGGCTGGTATCATAGTCACTGTATAAATGTTGTGCACTATAGAATACCATGTCAACATTGTATTTTTCTTGACTGGCTTTTTTTTTTTTTGCTGAATTTCGCTCCCTTATTTGTGTATGCTTGAAGCATTTTTTTTTATTGGTTTTGAGTTCATAGTATCCCTGTGGTGCCGGCATCCTTCTTGTTTCTGTACATGTGTGGTTAATTTCTGAAAGGAAGTATCTTCCATTTTTGTGCTTCTGTCCCATCCTTGAAGAGTATAGGCAGGATTTGTGCCCCTTCCGGTGCCAGTTTCCAGTGCCAGTTTCCAGTCTGCTCTTTGCTTCGTTTTTCTCTCTTTCATGGGAACTATATATGTTTTCAAATCAAATAAATAACAAATAAAGGAGGGACAGAGTGCTGTGGCATCATCACTTGACAGTGACACTGCATCCATAAAATGTCCCTTTTAACTTGAGATGTGTGGCAGCCTTAGTCATGTTAGATGAAGCGCTGATGGAGGATACATAATTTGCTTTAAATGTCAAGACAAGTCGAATAATTTTGGTCAGCATTCTTTTTGAGGCTTGTGGCAGTATGTTACTTCTCATTCAGATGAGTTTCTATCAAATTGTTGTGGAAGTCCGCTTTTAATTGAATATGTAATATCATGACCTTGTGTTTACTCTCAAATTTATGATCATGTAGACCAGCATGCCTGGGAACTATTTGACATCTTTTAAGATAAACATTGGAAGTGTCAGAGCTCCTTCACTTGACTGTCGAGGCAAAGTGATTGTATTACATGTATTTTGATGTTTGTTACTAAAGTCATGTATGACCACACTTTTTTTTCTAATTTCCTCCATTTTCATTTGTGATTAAGCATTTATTCAATGTAATTTTTCTTTCTTGTGGTTTTATTAGCCATAAAAATAGGAGAAAAAAGAAATAGCAACCAGTATATTATAACATCCTCACAATTGCTTTGTGAACATGGTGCCGACTGTCACTTCACTACTCTACACAAGTGACACTGCTCCTTTTTGTGTCACCCTAACCCGTTCCAGAGAGCTCTGGTATTGATAGAAGCTTTGCTGCGAAAGGGTCACATCGATCTTGCCAGCCAGGGGGCGCCACTTTTGGCACAGCTTCAAGACCTGCAGACAAAATCATCCGATCCTGTCCAAGTCAAGGCGAGGAAGGTGAGACCACTGAAGGGGCAACGCACCTCTTCCCCCTTTCCAGCATATTATTCCACCATAGTTCTTCCGCTCATTTGGTCCAGTTATTCCCCTGCTTGACGTGCGCAGAAAACAGTTGACATAAGTGCCTTTCTCCGTTTCTTAGCGAAAGGCTTGCAACTGATGTATGACAACACAGTCGAACCTGGATATATTGAACTTGAAGGGGATCACAAAAAAGTTCGATATATTGGTAATTCGATCTGTAAAATAAAAATTTTATACAAAAATTCTCAAGTGGATTTTACTGCTGTTTATTAATTACAATAATTCGTTATATGTGGGTTTGATATATCCGGGTTCGACTGTATCTCTCACTTTTACGAACAATGTAATGAAGCCAAGGAAAGCACATAGAAAATTAACTGTTTTCCTTTAAATTCGAAATGTAGAAATAATGTGCGAAAGGGGAATAAATGAAATTAGAAGAATAGACAACTTGCTGCCAGCAGGAGCCAAACCTCCAACCTCCACATCCCGTGTTCAGTGCTCTACCAAGTTAGGGTGGCAGCTGTTCATCCATCCATCCATCCATCCACTTTCTTTAGTACTTGTGTTTGTGTAATGGACCTAGTCCTGGGAGTGTTAGCCAGCACCACTTAGATCTGTGGCGGCAGATGTGGGACGTTCTTTACAATGCAGGCTGGATCAGTGCAATCAAGGCCTGGTTTCCAGGATTTTTCTTGCTGATATTTATGAACAAAGCACACGAAACACCACCACTTTGACTCTTATTAAACTATTATTTTGCTAGAACTTTTGCATGTAAGTGTTTTTTTTTTTGCCTCTGAAGCAGTTTTTGTCTAGGGCTACTGCAGACTTCATTAGTCAAGATGTAGAATAAAACTATGTATACTATAATTGTTCTACATTACGGCACCCTACTTGCCTGCTTCAGGCAGAATGGGTAGTCATTTCTATATACCTACGTGGGAAGTGAACGGTGTATATTGTCGGTACGGAATTTTGATTTATCGCCAGGAATTTTGACAAGTGTGCACTGGCCTGTCTTTGGGATTGCAAACACTGCAGAGCACTGCTCAGTTTTGAATGGCCACGCATCTGGGGCGTGTCATGATGCTTTTGCTTTTACGGGCAGTCGACTGTGGGTCAGAAGATTGGGCAACTGCTCAAGAAAGTCTGTTGGTTTGTAGTAGGTGGCGTCCAAAACCCGACGTCCCCTTCTTGCGGCTCCCGCAATTGCTTATGCTGCATGCAATTGGCAAAAGCATGGCCTTCGAGATCTGCATCTGTTATTCAGAGGGGTGCCACCACTGGGGTATATATTCGGACACCAAATTTTGCAGGAGGGAAATGAGAAAAAATACTTTGACAGCACTGAGGTTTTCACCCAATTTGTCCAAGCCTGGAAGATACGGTGCCTAAGACCACTTGGTTACAGCAGTGGTGCATCATTTGTAGAACGGGTCGCTGTACAATGCCAAAAAAACAAAACTATGTTTCTGGATCGTTACAGTTTCCTTGCTCATTGTGGACAATAGATCTGTACATATTCTGAAATATGAGGTTTTATTTTTATGGCGATTAGTCTATGAGCTAACTCCCCTGGTCGTTTTGATGTCTGCCAACGTCTGTTGGTGCTGTCGCTGGAATCCCAAAATTCTTTCCAAGAAAATTACAAAGAAAAAAAATTCTCATTGTGTTTCAAGGATTATAACTTATGACTAACAGATTAGCAGTACAGGTTTCTAAAAAAAATATGCAGATCCCATGCACTGTGAGAATCAGTGTTATGTCAAGCATTTTGCGGGTGGCTGGCAATTCAGCAGCATTTGGGGTTCTTCGAAAAGTTGCCAGATTGACCATTGTGTTTGCGTAGAGCAAGCAGTTGTCTTTGACGTGAGCCTGTGTGTGACGACAGAAGCAAGACGACGACGATATTATGACAGCGAAGCCATTACAACAGTTTCTTATTTCTTTGCTTCGGGTCGAAGAGTTACAACCTTTTCTGTTATGACCAGGGCCAATCCTGATCGCGATAAAGTGTCACATGGCATTTTCGTAGCGTTATCTGCTATGAGGAGAGGACTGAGGACTGTGGGCCTATCCCAAAGGCGGGTGCAGACTTGCAGCTTCTTAAAGCGCTAAACGTCATGAGGGAAGAATGGGAGAAACTGACACTCTCTCACTTGTGACACAAAGGAAATATAGAGTGGTAAGTCTGTGGCCGAATGGAAACTAGGGCGTGCACAATTGTTCTAGTTCGCAGTGAAATTGCAGCCAGGGAGCGGCACACTGGACACGTGCCCCCCCACCCCCCTCAACCGAAATTTCTGTTACTATGCAGCCTGTCCAGCCTTCCTTCCCTCCTGCCTCACCGCTTTTTGTCAAAAACTTGTGATGCACTTTTACGTCAATAAACTGGCACTTGCTTATGGTGAACCAAGAAAAAAAAGCTAGTTTTTTACAAAGATAAGGAAAACATGAGTTACCGATGCGTTGAAACTATGCATTCGGTCACAAATCTAGGTAATGCGAATTAGTTCCATGGACTCATTCGTTTGAAAATGTTGTTTTGGAGGAATGTCAGTGTATTTTCCCATGTGGTAGCAAACCAGTGACATTATGAACAAATGCCATTCATTGTAAATGACATTACATTTCTGGTGTGACAGGGGTATGTCTAAGGCATACTGCAATTCATATTTTGCAAACTATTGCCTCACCTCTTCGGGTTACAAGTGAAATTAATTTTGTTACATTGGCCAGTAACTTGTTGTACAAATGATGCTTTTACCTAAACAGATGGTGTTCCGCTGAACATTTGATCATATAGTAGGGGTGCGGTATTTACTAATAACCTTTTTGGCACTTATGTATACAGTAGACACTCTCTAAGATAAGCTGAGGATATGGGTAAATAGGTTCTATTCTCATTTCAATAGGAGCAATTCATGCATATTCGTTGGGCTTAGCTTTTGAGAAGAACAACATCTTTCCAGGTTTAATTCCTTCACGTTTGTTGTTAAGCACGACTAAAGAGAAATGGCAAAGCTGGGTTTTTGAACTTGCTGTAGTGAGAAGATTTTTTTGGACAGTCTGTTCTATGTGCTTTTGCTTTTGTGGATCTGAGCTTGTATGCCTAAATTTCTTTGCCTGCCATCTCATGGTTTCACTTGGGTCAGTCGGTGGATTGCTGGTTGGGTTCTTGCCGAGTAGACTCCACCTCGCTTTTAAAGAAAGAAAAAAAAATAGAAAAGAAGCACATCCGGTGGCAGGATTCGAACCTCGGCCTCCCAAGTGCATTTACCTGATGCTCTAACCATTAAGCCACAATCGCTTTTTTTTTTCTTTATTGCCAGTTTTGACAGGGCAAAACAGAGTGCAGTTGTTAAAATGAGTCAGCCTGTTTTGTGGACACAACTGGATTAAAATTTCTTCAATACGACCTAGTCATCGAGCACTGTGATACAATCAGGCGGTTCAGGTAACGTCCTCTATACTTGTCTGTACTGCACACCATGAAGGTGGATTGGGCAAGAAGCGGGCGATACATATCGTGCCACCAAATAGCTTTCTGAGAGGATAGCTGTGTGTTTATCATGATTATCAATTTCATACTACCGCACACACCTACAATGGGGGATAGGCCAAGAAGCGGCCGGTACAATTAAAATAAATAAAAAGAAAGGAGGAAATACAAGGCAATATCAGATTTGTCACATTGTGTAGCACAGGTGTGCGAGAGCACATGCACACGTCAGTTTCCTTTATGCCAAGGACGCAGGAATAAAATGGGCAAATTTATGGCATTTCATTAACTGCTTCACAAAAGCTTCGCTTCGCATAGATTCCAACATGTGCATTGGATCTGCAAAATTTTTTGTCTCTGCATTATCCAGGTCTCGAGTTTCGCGCATGTGCTTGTCGTCTCATGTTGCCGCTGTACTTTAGGCGTTAACATTGGTAGCCATGGAGTGTCAGCTGATCCAACTGATATGTTGCATAACTCATAAGCACTTTTATGGGCAGAGTTCCAACGACTGCAAAAATTGTAGCAATTCTGCCTTTTACGTGCAGTGATAAAATCCCACCCCAATGAATGTATAATTATTATATTTTTCATATATAATTTTCATTATAATTCTCAAATATAATCATTTGTATTTTTTCATGCAGATTTCGCTGATCATCCAGAAGCTGGTAGAGGAGCCAGAGACATGACTACCAAGTATACGCATGTTACTCTATGTGCAACTATAGTCGGGTACAACTTAGAGGCGGATGCACACGAGCCTCCACCAATGGGTGCGCACTCTAAACTCACGTCATGAGCCGGACGCCCGATGACCCCGCCAACGGAGAACATGGGAGCCCGCGCTTCAAGCTGGGCCGAGTGGCGTCAGCGGGACTATTTGTTCAGTCAATCGGCTGCTGCGCTTTTGTCATCTGGGAGGGGCCTTTCATTTCTTCTTAAGTTGTTCCTGACTACAGTTATTGCGTTGGCAGGACAGAGTGCAGCAGCGAATCAAGATGAAGACTCAAAAACGAAGATGACACGGCAGGTTTTACCGGGCTATATCTTTTTCTTTGATTCAGTAGTACCTTGGCGGCTTGCACCCAGGACACACACAGCACTTTGTCTAGCCTCTTTATTAAAGTCGCTGCCACATCCACACAAGTCAATTGGTCATGCAAGTCAAAATGCAGGGACAGGGCTTTCTTGTTTACCACTGTCATTTCTGATAATTTTTGTATCAAACCTAATAAACAAATCCTTTTGCACTGTGTGTACAGGGATAGTTCTGGATTTTCGTTTTGAGAGGGTGAGTCAGCATGCAGAGGCGATGATGATAGAATCTAATTATGCAAGAATGCGCACATGATTGATGCTACGTGTGTAGAAAGTTATATCTGAGGCAAAGAACGCTGTTTCTTTTTCTTTTTGAGATGTAAGCAAGTCATAAGGACTGTCAGAAAGCATTTCAATCATTGTCAGTCTCCAACAATATTGAACCTTCTCTCGGAGCAGTTCGTTCACGAGAAACGAGATGGCGCTTTCAGCGGTGCGCCATACCTTGCCTCAGCGACAGCGCACGAATACGAAACCATTACCGCTTCTGCCGTTTCCGTGCAATCAGCTGTCAGAAAGGATACTGCGTTTTCGCTCATGCACTGTGAACCATTCATGCTGCAAAATGTGGAGCGATGGATTGAAGACGTCTACAGTAGTTGGCCGGAAAAATAGTGACTGGCATATTAAGGAATGGAATGAATATGTGTGACCAAGTTCACGGACCATTGCTACATATGGACAGCCTCTATTACCGGCCCTTCTCAATGTCGGACTTTCCTCGTGGATAAAAAAAATCACCTTTCACAAAAATTCATGTCAGCGTTGTATCGCTAACCTCTAAGGAAAAGACTTCAACCCCGAACGTCAGCAAGCGTGAGTACCGCTCGTTAAACAATGACAAAGGGAGTAGCGCCACTTCCTGGCATAGTAAGTTTCGCGCATGTTATCTGCACACATATACCCCAACTCGCACGCAAATGTACGTACACTCAATTGCCAATGTATTAAGAATATCTGAATCGGCACACACTTCAATCAATGCGCCGAAGCATGAGTAACAGCGACTACACCGACAGCACACGTTTGGTCGAAGCTGAATGTTTCATGACGGACGCTAGTAAGTGTGTTACTAGCGATATTACGTATTTGCTACAAGCTATTACAAAGAATAGAACAGCTACGTTCCAAGCCTCGTGTGCAGCAAGAACCTAATGCAACTGAGCACACCCTCGAGCGATTAGAGAGAAAATAATCTGATAGGGACCGCACCGACAAACTTTAATTAGAGTTAGGAACGTGACAAGTCGCTGCTTCAAAGTATTGGCCAAATAAAGAACGAAGAGCAAAACACACTGATCCTGATTCAATTTATAAACGGAAAGCTTGGATAGCTTGAAATATATGTTTAGCCTTGCTATTAGAACAAGCAATATATACGTTGCTCGCGCCATTTTGACAAAGCTTAATGAGCTTCGAAACCTCTTTTACATGTCCTTTGAAGCTGTGGCCAAAGCTTTGTGTCGACCACCGAGTCAGCGTCTACGATATCTCCTGAAACAGAGGTTTCCTGAGTCGCACCGGGCGCCATGTACATCCATTGTAACACGGAGGCAATGGAGGCAGCCGAGGCAAGCAATGGACGCGTCTCTAGGTGATCAAACATGGTAGTGCCCACGGGATCGCCGCGAAAAGGGTCAATAGCAGGGGTGTGCGAATAGTGATTTTTGAGACCGAATCGAATCGAATATCGAATACTTTCCGAATAGTTTTTGAATAATAAATAACCGTTATCACAATAATATAAAACAATGTTCACATCTCAGTATTCTTAAAGTTAGCATGTTTTTGCCATTACATAGTACGTCATGAAGTGGTGTTTATTAAAAGCACAAGCGGAGCATTAGGAGCAAACAAGTAGTTCCTTCGCATGCACAGGACTCTGCAAAGAATGCGAAACAGCCTGTAAAGTATGGCCACCGAAGTGACATAGCCTACTTCGTTATGCAAGTTCTCATGTTTTATGTCCTTGCTATGCTCGCGGGGGTGGAAACTTACCATACTTATGCGTCAGTTTTATGTGTATTTGGACGCAGTTGACACTCTGAAATATTCGAAAAGTATTAGAAAAATATTCGCATTTACGAATAGTGGCTATTAGATTCGAAAACCGAATCGAATAGGGCACTATTCAATTCGTTATTCGAAAGTGTCGAATATTCGAACACCCCTAGTCGATAGATCCGCACTCTCTTAATAACAATGTTGAATTAGACGACTTAATTAGAGCTGTTCAATTTTGGCAGACAGCTGCAAGTGCTTCAATTATTTTTCACGGTCTATCTATATGCTAGCAGAAAAAATTAATGCTTCCTTTAGTGCCTATAATGCTGGTATTGTAAATATTCCTGCCATTTTGAATCCAACCAAGAAATTAAGAAATTTGTGGGAAAATGGAGGCTTGTAGTGTGATTACCAGGGGTAGAACAAGGAACGTTTCAACAAGGAGAGTTGTCCTTGCTGCTGCCCTGATGAAGGCAGATCCTCTTGTCGAAACGTTGGCTCCAACAATATCCCTTATTTTACCACTGTTTATCATTCCATCTTGAATGTTGTTACATTGATCGGCCCTAGACTTGCTTCTTTTCCAGCTTTAACCTAGTGAGTCCTTTGACCTCCAGTAGATATCCTGTGGACATCCATTGCCTATACCTGGCGGCTGGCGACAGCTGATTCTCTCAGTGCCAGGATAGCCACCAGTCTGTGTGTGCAACAAACAAACTTGAACACATTTTTTTAGCCCTACCATGTTGCAATTTACAACTAAACAGGGGCAGTACTTGCCTCCTGGCTTACACAGCTACTGATACAAGTGGAGGTACAGGTACTGTGAACGGTTATGGCCAACAACACAACTAAAAACAAGACAAAAACAAGAATGCCTTTCCGTTTATCACACGGCAACAGAAGACAAAAGAGAAAAATGTGCAATCAAGCATACGGACATTTGAAAGAGGAAAACTGGTTTATTTTGTATATTGTATATTTTATTGTATATTTTAGCCACCCCGTAAATTTATTATACATTGTGCCGTCCCAACTGGGTCAAGTCGAGACTCGGGACATTTATTGAAACATTGGGGCTTTCCTGCAAAATTCGGGAAGGCTGGCAACCCTAGTCACAATATGTAAGTGCCAGTGTTTGGCCATCCAGTATTATACTCGAGCGCCATTGCATGTACTGGAAATACCGAATGCGGTAAATCTCTATATTGACACATTTTCAAGTGACATGGTTAATCCTTTTTTAATCATTTTTAAAAATTTTAACTCCACTCATTGCCCGACTGGTCCCCTCGGTATTCATGCCCTCAATTGCAAAATTAAACTGTAGTTTATTTAATCACTAATTATCCCTGTAGTTAATATGCAAAACTTATCCTAGCGGCGGAAGAGGGCTGATGACCAAATACCGTTATCTCTCGTAATTCTATAGTCACCGGTTCGTAATTAGCCTAATATACGACCAACCAGCGATGTCCGGAGACCTCAGTGCCTTTCCCTCTCCTTCGGTGACCTACTTTCTGTTCACTCGTGGCAGCCCTCTCCTCCACCTTATGGCTATAGCCTCTCCCTCATCCTATGATTGGAGGAAGTCCGGCCGCCAGGAAAGCGGGGAAAAGAGCCAGGGAAAGCTATTCGCAACTCCAGGATCCGTTACTTGTGGTGGCAACACTGCCCAAATAAACAAAGACGACACCGATATCCAGCATCACGATGGCTCTCTCGCTGATGCTGTGCTCAAGTTTCTGAATTGTTGCACCGAAAGGAGGTGATGATGATGATAAAACTTTATTGGTCAAAAACCGGACTGTAGAGATGGCTGCTGACTTAGACGGCCGAAAGTGCCTGGGCGCCAGCAGCCTCCGCTGCCCAGGCCACCACCATCTTTTGGACGGCAAGGACTCTTTCGTCGAAAGGGTCCTTGCTGCCTATCACCTTATTTGATCGGTCTCAACAATTTGAATGACGAAACCGGAGAAATGATTGCGCTGTGCATGCAAACGCTGCATCAGATTCCTTTAAAGACAAAGAACCTTTCTAGCAAGTCTTTAGCACAGGAATTGGCATGTTTGTGTGTAGGTGGCCGCTCTGAAAGCTAGCTGCAAGCATTTGTGCGGGGCATTGCTCCACTGCTACAGGTGAGATACTTGACTGTTTTCGACCTTCATAGGCAACACTTAGAGCTGGGACTCGTTTGCAGCTAGTATATATGTCACATAGCATCCTACAATATACAGGGTGTTCATTTTTAAATTTTACAGATTTTTTAGAAATCGCCTGTGGCAGGTAGCATAATTCTTATCATTGAGCTGGGTTATTCGATGAGGCGGACATTAGTAGCACGAGAAATCGAAACACATATTCAACTAATTAACAAAAATGCACTAATTAATTTCATAGTTAATTAGTTTACGACATATGTTGCAATTTACGAATTGTAGCCGGTGAGCTTGTCAGGCGTATGCACTTAGAATTAATTTCCAGAATGACGCCAATTTGGACATATGCGCCATCAAACTCGCCGTAAAAATGCACTGTTGTTCCACTTACTTTTTTACCAAAATGCTGCTTTATACATTGAAGCACAAAAGTAACTGGAACGCCCATGTATTTCGTCCCACACTTTGGGAAATAATATCTCGAAACTGATGTCATCCTGGAAATTCATTTCAAGTGGATGCGATGCATCTTGCAAACGCACCGACTACAATTAGTAAATTGCAATGTGTTGTGGAGTAATTAACTAAGAAGTTCATTAGTGACTTTTTGTTAATTAGTTGAATATGTGTTTAGATTTCTCGTGCTACTAATGTCCGCCTCTTCGAATAACGAGGCTCAACGATAATAATTATGCTACCTGCCACAGCGATTTTTAAAAATTCTGTAAAACTAGAAAATGAACGCCTTGTATAGGCAGTATCGTCTGTCTTCCTTTCAGAAGCTAAATACGCATATTTTGCACTGATAGAAAGAGGCGAAAAACTAAACTTACCTGGTCAGCGTCTTTTGGGATAAAAGCAAATGAAAGTTTCGTTCACGAGTCTGGGGTGCACCTTTTTCTTTCGTTTGCCGATCCATGTGATAGGGTCGTCTCAAGTGCCGAAGGAATCGCTGAAGTCTGCTGCCTTACTTTGTTTCACATTTACTCTATATTAACGGGTGCCATTTTTTCCAGCACACCTTTCTGACCTCCTGCTATCACGCCACCTGTATTTTCAACAGTGTGCGAGAAAACATGTCGCGCTTTCCAAATCGCCCTGGAATCTACATGGCTGTTTCTGGCCTGCACCATTTTGTTGAGGACATGCATGCTTTAGCTTAATCAAATTTTTGGCAGATTAACTCCTTCACGAAATTCACTAAAACTATGAACTAATTTAACTCCTTAACTAAATGTTATGGGGTTAACGGTAAATAAAAGTTGCTGTCTTTTAATGCACTTCGACATTGTCATGACCAAAGGCTTCCGGGTCATTAAAAGTAGAATGCATAGAATACCATGTTGTTTATGATTCCTACGGTAGAGGTAGTCACATGTAGGTAGCTACTGAGAGAGCCGTATTGAGTAAAAATTGATAAATGTAATAAGTTGATGAAGTCTAGTTAAGTCTGATTAGCAAATCTACCAGTTTTGTAGTCTCACTTAAAATCTACCTTTAACACTTCCAGACTACGTTCCCATTTATTCCAACTTCATTCCAGGATCTCAGGCCCCAATATTCTATTCTCATTCCCTCTGTCAGAATGGTGCCATCATTCCATTCCTACTTTATTCCGTCTGGGTGTTTGAAAATGTGAAATGATTCTGGAGTCATTCCAGTTCCAGAGTTCTCATTCCGCAACTCTGGACCACATACTGTGTCATGACGTCAGGACACAGTCATAGGCGTGTGCAGGGTGCAACAAGAGGGGGACCGAATCCCAGAGCTCCCCCACATGCACAAACTCGCTTCCTTATGCCCTGCCCCTCATGTGCAGAGCCATTACATTTTAATGTCAACACCCATTGAAAACCGAGTTGACGCAAATGCCAAAATGGCTGCCTCAATAATTATGTTAAAGCCTGGGCCACGTTTTTGTCATTAAACGTGGATCTTTAGTTCTTCACTAAAGGTCGCGAAAAATGACGTTTGGTGCCCCACGCGGCAAAAACATGAAGACGCATAAGCAGCCTATCGGGTGACCTTCTATTAGCGTACGCGTTTCCTGGTATTAGGGTACGCCCGGCAACAAAATCAAACCGCGGCGTCCTTTTCTGAACTGTACTCAAGCCAACTAAACTTAGTCAGCCGCTCTGCACAAAAACTGCGTTCGTAATTATTCCTTTCTGTTTGAGGATAGCTGCTTAGGCGCAGTTGGAAGAGACCACGTGTTTACCCAACGCCTCCTGTACTAGGATGCCTGGCACGTCAGCGCCGAAGCCCCCGCTCAACCCTCTCCTGTTTACGTGCGCCGCTGCCGCGCAGCGGCGCTGTGTTCTGACACTATCGTGCGCCCCACCGGCACCGCTAGTGCCCGCGCAGTATCGGTGGTAGCCCATTCGGAGTCAGGATTAACGTTCTAGGTCTTAGTTTTTCTCGGCGCCCGACGTGTTGCTTTTTATCGTTTGTCTTGCCGCTTCATTGCTCGGCCTAATAACCGCAGTTGAAGCTCAGCCACACGGTATTGCTGCGTGCCCTTTTGCATGTCAAGCCAGCGCAAGAAGCTCCCTGGCTTTTCTGTCTTGTATATCTCGCGTAGTTAGTGAAAAAATTGCGTGTGAGAACTGTGCGGCTTTAGTTAAGAAGGCAAAGAGAAACTCTGTTATGGATGGGTTGATTTCCCACCAAGATAGGGGTGGCCTCTACTACCAGACAGTAGAACTCATTAGTTCTTTGTGGTCTGCAGAAATATGTGGAATGCTATCAAACCGAAAATCTCTCCTGAAACCTATGGAGCAGTGTTTGTAGCACAGCGTGAGTGTAATCGCAGTCTTGCCTGTGTTGAAATGTGAAAGCCGCAACGACGACCACGGGAGGCTTTTGTACAGCTCATATGAAAAAAAAAATTAATGAAGCCGATATCTGCACCTAATCACATCAATATTGAAACTGCATATAATAACTGTAGGCTTTGACATGTTCTTTGTTTTTTTTTTTTTTAGTGAAGTGATTTTATCAGACTGCCGACATAAAAAACTATGATATTAACAGTGTTATGAATTGGGGAACCTTTCTTCCCTGAAGGAAGCCAACAACAATTGTTGGCTTCCTTCATATGTATGGCATAATTAACGAAGCCCCTCATTTCCCTACCCTTGTTTGTGATAGCAAAGTCATTTCCTGTTTTGCACCTCCATTTGCATTTGCATTTTTCTTCATTGCTGGAACTGCTGCTAATATGCATAAACAGTGTCATACTTATTCCTGCCATGAACTGTTTACATATTCTTTTTTATTCTTTGTTCATAATTTCCTTATCATTATGTACATGAACCCATGTTTGACCTCGCTTTGCATTCTTGCTTTTGTCTTTTTCATATTGAATCAATTTCTGATCTCATTATTACCGTTCTGTGTAAATGCGTTATCTGCAACATGCCCTTTTAGCAAAGAATATTTAGCCTGCACTTCTGCTGCAGTAAATAAACAGTGTGCTATTGTTATTTTACTTCATTTACTTTCTCGTTTCGTCTTCAAAACTACATAATTTCACTCTGCTGAGCTTTGCAAATCTTGAAGCACAAAATTTCCACAGTTCAGCGCTGCAAACCTTCGGAAAGAGACTGGAGCAGTGACTTTCTATTGCGGAGCAAGCGGTGCGTGGATGGATGGATGGATGGATGGATGGATGAGGCTGAACCCTTTAAATCGGGCGGTGACATACGCCACCTAGCCATGACTATTAAGATAATTTGTACTTTGTGGTGGGTGAAATTTCACCCCTGCCTTAATTTTATCCACCAATCAGATAACCTCTGTTTGGTTATTTCTACCCGCTTAAAGTCTATTTTGCCTTCACTGTCCCTAAACCCCAATGCTTTGAAAAAATCAGCCCCGTTGCCTTGCACTGTAGGGTTAAGCCCCTTACAGAAAAGTATGAGGTGTTCAGCCGTTTCCTCTTCTTCTCCACACGCACAGCACAACGTGTCTATACCTTGGTATAGACGTGTCTATACCTTGGTCCCCCTGCGTAGTGTCAGAAGTTAGCGCCACCTCGCGGAAAGCCGGAGAAAGACAGCGGTCCCGGGCGAACAATAGGAGCGCGGCCGACGTGCCAGGCATCTCAGAGTAGAGGAGGCGCTGGTTTACCTGAGTTCCTTCTCTATTTAGGTTGTTAGTGGGCATTGGTAAGGATAGCTTATCCCCAGACACGTGGCTCTGCTCGTCAAACGATGTCGAACAGCCCTGCGAGTTTCTTCGTCGCCGGCATCGCAGACATTCGCCTCGTAGTCGTCGATTAGCTGCTTGCTCGGACATCGCCCCCACGACCGGATGCCCGGCTGTGGCGCCGAGGGTCGATTCCGAAATCCCGTTTCTTGTCCGCTGATTTCTGTTGTGCTGCTCCGATGTGCTTGCTCTGGAGACCGGTCTTTTGGCGAGGCAAAAACAGTGCGAGGGAATCGTAACACCGCCTATGCGTTAGGTGGGGAAGTAGGTTGCTGTTGCAGGCAGATAGGTCAAAACATATGTGTGCATTGTGTAAATTTTCGGGGTCCGCAGCTTTGTTCACGCCCTAGAAACAGCGTTTGCCAAGGCACAGGTGTCCCCCACCCGCCAACAGTGGCCTACTCATATCGTCTCATGGTCGCGTGGCGTGTACTGCTGCCTTTCTTTGCGCCTCTTTCGGGCCCCTTGAGACGCGTGTGGCGTTTCATGGTCATTTATGGCGCAGCTCGCTGAAGCACTGGAGTGAAAGTAATTCATTGAAAAGCGGCACATACGCCGTGCATTTAATTGTGGCGCAGCCTGCGAAATGCGCGCCTGGTTACTGTCCCTGAGGAATCCGCGGGTGACACTGGTTCGATTCCGCTCGACATCAGAGAAACCGAAGGGGTGTTTTTCGTCATTGTAGAGCGTCACATTTCCCCGTGGCACACGTACCTGGTTACGCAAATTGTCGTCAAAGAGGTTCATTGAAGACCAGCACAGACCGAGCGGCACTACGCGTTTAAGTGCTCCCAGTCGGCCTCAAAGTGTTTCTTCGTGCAGGGGCACTTATACCCAGTCCCGCATCTATGACCCATGTCGGCAAGAAAGATGTTCGTTGAAGAGCAGCGGCACATATGTACACATTGCCACATACTCACTGACCTAATTAAGTTGGTCGGACGGTTGTTTTCGAACCCTAACACAGCAGCCCAGTGCGTTACCCATTCGACCACGGACTGCCCGTGCAGTAACCACGGTTCGGTAGAAACATACATAGATACAAGCACAGCCCCCGGAAACTGCGTGGAGTACCCTAAGAATGCTAAGGCATTAAAGAAATGCCCCAAAGCAGAAGAACGCTGCTTAGCCAGCTGCTGATACATGCTTAACAAATTCGGCGTCTGGTTAAATTTTCTCTTTATATGAATACGTACGTGATAGTAAAGATGAAGTAAAATAAACGGGGACACAGGTCGATTGTTGACTTTCTCTATTTGAAGATCCGCGCTTATGTAAGTGAACAGGTGGGATGCCATTTGTTCTTGTGAAACTGATCTCATTTTATCCAGAAACGAAGTCCGCAAAGTATGCCAAAATTGCCAGAGCGTATTTTTCTTCACGCGGTATGTGCTTCAAAGCGCAGCTCTGAAACGAAAAAAGAATAAAACCCGGGAATTACAGCAATACTAAAATAAAAAGCCAATATATGAAACTAAGCATGTGGCAATACTGAGTATATAATTCATCGCGTGTTTCATTTCAAATAGCAAAATCGAAGGACAGAGCTTGAAGTTGTCAGCTATACGCTGTAAAGGCTTATTACTCGGAAAGTGAACGCCCTTAATCTGCCCCGCGGCCGAGAACCGACTGACTGAGAATCGAATGTATTCTCGTGCTTGACGGATTTGTCTTAGAACTCACCTTTCTCACGGCCCGACGGCGCATGCGCCTTGCCCTAGCGGATTAGTCGCCAAACGTTTTGGAAGGGTCACGCACGCGGCGCGGTATTGCAGGCAAATATCCCCGAAAAAAAATGCAGTATCTACACTGGAGTTGTCTAAGTATGCGTAATCATTGTACCACTTGCTCATCTCCACACAGCCCGGTGCCATTACAAATCTTATCAAACTTGATCCAACCATGCAGTTTAAACCCTTATTAACCATTATCGGTCGTTATCAACCTTATCGGACTAATGCGTCCGGCTACTCTCCTTGAGGAACCCTTGTGACGTGGGTTCGATTCCGCTCAGCATAGATGAAATTTAATGGATATTTTTCGTCATTCAAAATCGGCACATTTCCAGTGACCCATACCTAGTTATCCAAGTTGACGCCAAAGAAAAACGGTTATATATATATATATATATATATATATATATATATACCTGTCAAAAGTTATCGCGGACATCCTGCAGTCCTATATATATATATATATATATATATATACCTGTCAAAAGTTATCGCGGACATCCTGCAGTCCTATATATATATATATATACACACACATGCAAACATAGTCCCCGGAAAGTGCGTGAATTACCCATAGAATGCAAATGCATTCAAAGACGCCATCTAGCTTCTTTCGTCTTTCTGGGGTTTTACGTGCCAAAACCAGATCTGATTATGAGGCGTTGTAGTGGAGGGCTCAGGATTAATTTTGAGCACTTGGGGCTCTTTAACGTGCACTACAACGTAAGCACACAGGCGTTTTTGCATTTCGCCTCCATCGAAATGCGGCCGCCGCGGCCGGGATTCGATCCCGCGACCTCATGCTCGGAAGCGCAACGCCTTAACCACTTTTAACCGTGGCGGGTTAAAAGACGCATGCTAATAGGCGGGAACGAAGATGGAAGTTTATAAAGAAGCAGCAACCCGAGCAAAAATGAAATGGAATGCCATGTATAAAGCATCAGATTAAATTAACCAGCCTTCCTACACACCTGAACACCTGTTCTTGCGAAGTAGTGCAGATCTCCGCGTTGTGACGCGCCTTCCAATAGGGCATTTCTCGCTACTAATCATGCATTGCGCATAACAGAGGTAATGCTTTATTCCCGGGAGAGAGGCGCATGTTTGGGGCTACTTCCACTGGACTGCAAAGCTGCTCGCAGACCCGCCCATGTACCAATACGTATACCGCACGGGCACGCAAACAGTTGTACACTAACATGCAGTCAACCGCAAAATATAACGGACCATGAAATCTGAGAAAAAGTTTAATATCTCCGCAGCCTAACAATGCAGCCTGGTATTTGCATTTCGGGCCTCGACTAGAATGTGCTAACAACATTGTCCTATATAGTTTTACTGGCTGTTGCTATAGGCTACTCGGGAATTGAACGTTTTCTGAGATCCCCGTGGTCCGTAAATTTTTGTGGTTGACTGCCTGTATCGGACTAATGCGCATATTTGCGAATATTTGCACACAGGCACGCACGCACGAGTGAACGTGCACACATTATTTCGTCTGCCTGGTTTTCGAATTATTGTGGACCGCCTAGGTTATTTAAAGCGCACCCTATAACCACGATACACGAGGTTGTTTTTCCATCAGTCCACGAGTTCAGCGGCCTCGGGTATACCCCATTAGAGTGTGACCGTCGTGGCTCGAAATCGAATCCACATCCTTGTGTTGCGGCAGCACAACATCATCGACACCGAGCTACCGTGATGGATGATAAGGACGTGCGCAACCCCTAAAATAACTAAAGGCGCGCTCACAATCGTACTGAGGTGTATTGAATGCGGTGGGCCATAGTTGGACGACATGCTTCAAAAAGTCGCGTGATACATAAGCTATCCATGTTCAACAGTCCCATATGATCGCAGGGGAGCCAATATATGAAGGGCCCGAGCTACAAACAATGCCGGCTGTATAAGATACTGCACCAAGTGCTTTACTATGCCCATGCTAGAGAGTGGCTGACGCTGACTAAAGCCCCTCCATACGCGTTTTCGCCGACCAGGCGCCACCAGTGCACGCGCCACCGCCGCAAAAGCGTCGGCGGTGGCGGGTGGATGGAGGGGCT
The DNA here is from genome assembly GCF_013339745.2 of Dermacentor silvarum. Classification (NCBI taxonomy): domain Eukaryota; kingdom Metazoa; phylum Arthropoda; class Arachnida; order Ixodida; family Ixodidae; genus Dermacentor; species Dermacentor silvarum. Next base: position 93,859,798 of record NC_051158.1, read on the forward strand.
TTAGCCAGGGGGAGCCGAAGGCTCCCTCAGGTCAAGTCGGTGGCTCCGCCGGAGGTTGATATTGGAAAGATTTTAACTGCGCTAGAAACAGGGACAAGGGATGGACGTGTTTTCTTTTTCGTCCTCCTTTGTCCCTGTTTATAGTGCAGTTGAAATATTTCCTATATAATATATCTCAGCATAAAACGCATAGGGTCTCGTGTAATCATATGGTGTAACTGAATAAGCAAAATATGGTCACTACCAAGCAAGTAATTAAGGACATCCAGCCGAGAGCAAGTCCGCAGCCTTAATCGGTAGTTAGGTGAAGTACGTGCATGCAGTTTGAGACGCTCTTTTTGCACCCAATAACTCCAACCAGCAAGCCTTCATAAGTATAGAGAATTCCGTTTCTCACATTCGCAGCATTCAACAGGTTGGTCACATTCAGCCGTATTTCCTCCATCAGTACCTTAGTGGAAAAACGAAAAAAAAAATACCATTAAGAGTTCTAAACGTATACCGCTGCTTACTTTTTTGATACCATCGTGTACCTCCCAAGTCCAACTTATCGCGTACGATTGCAATACTGCAATCTTACTGCGGTATGTCGAGGTAACGAGGTTGTCACCACAGAAATGGTAAGAACTTCGTGTTCTTTCTTTCTTTCTTAGGCGTATAAGCCGAGAGAAATACGGTAGGGGAGGGGGGGGGGGGGGCTGCATGGGTGTATTGAAATGTTGTATTGTTGTACTCCCCCAGAGCATTTTCAGTGCACTTCTACCTCCGCGTTACAAATATCACGCTGTGCAATTAGTAGGATGTTTTTGCGGGTCATTAAGAAGATACCATTAGGGTGCTTTGCAGTGTAATATGGACCTTTACTACGTCTGAGAATGGGGACATCATGCCATTGTTGCGGTACTTGCATGTGAGCACCGCGAGTCCGCGACTATGACGACGCTCGTCAATGTGACGAACACGACGACCGAGCAGGGTCTTTAGGCCAGACTATCCGGATTATTGGCTGCTCCGTGTACTCTAAATGCATATTCATTTAGCTTTCTACATTCTTTCTTTATCTTTCTATATAAGTGTGGCAATAATTTTCACCTGAATGAAATTAATATATTGATGGTTCCTAAAAGAGTAATTTGACGAATTCTCCACGTCAAGTTGGGCTAAGGTCTAAGTACGCAATAATATCTAGTGCACGCTCGAGTACGTACCGGGTTGATGGTCTGCGCAGTGTGCAATATTCTCTCTAGACAATACAGGAAGGCCCTTTGAAATTCGGTTTCATTCTGAAATGCATCGTACAGTGTCAAGAGATGTGCTCCTAGAAAACATTTAACTAAAGCAGTGCTTCCAACTTACACCGTCGCTGTAGGTGGTGAAAGCGTAGCACATCCGGAGGATGACGCACAGCCGCCGATGTTCCTGCATTAACGATAACATAGATCCGGTTTGACTAATGCCTTAGAGTATTTGCAAAGGGCAGGCAGGATACTTTAAAACAGGCAGCGATTCGTTTGTAGGGCTTTTATCTGGGTGACACTTAAAGCAGCGAAAGTTCCGGTTCACGTTCCTAGATGGCGCAAAACACATCGGTTCTGTTCGGATCCAGTTCGGATGAAAATAGCGTAGCAGCTCCGGTTTTTGGTTCATTTTCGGTTTGGTTCGACACCCAGGCGGCAGGAGTCGAGCACTTTGCACCAGCCTACCATCCCCAAGCCAGTGGTCTACTCGATAGGTCAAAGTTCAAAGCAGACCATCCAAGCTCGGTTGTCTCGGTATTGCAAAAAACAGTAAACCGGATGATATCTGGGGCCAGCATCTACAAACAGCCTCGTATGCCATCAACACCTTGTATCAGAGTTCTGCTGGGACGAAGCCATACAGATTTGAGTCTTAATATTAGAGTCACGAGAAAGAAATTTACAGAAGAATAAAATTGGGTTGGAGTGCATGAGGCAGGCATTGCCAAATCCTGACTGGGAGCTTACCACTGTCGTTGAAAAGAAAAGTGTACAATCATTGCATTCTACCGGTGCTAACATATGGGGCAGAAACTTGCAGGTTAACAAAGAAGCTCGAGAACAAGTTAAGGACCGCACAAAGAGCGATGGAACGAAAAATCTTAGGACTAACGTTATGAGACAGGAAGAGAGCGGTGTGGATCAGAGAACAAACGGGTATAGCTGATATTCTAGTTGACATTAAGCGGAAGAAATGGAGCTGGGCAGGCCATGTAATGCGTAGGATGGATAACCGGTGGACCATTAGGGTTACAGAATGGATATCAAGAGAAGGTAAGCGCAGTTGAGGTCGGCAGAAAACCAGATGGGATGATGAAGTTAGGAAATTTGCAGGCGCAAGTTGGAATACGCTATAGCGCAATACAGGGGTAATTGGAGATTGGAGGGAGAGGCCTTCGTCCTGCAGTGGACGTAAATATAGGCTGATGATGATGATGCTTAGAGCCCCTCTGTTATAAAGGGGCTTTGCTCAACACGGACACGCCCGTAAATGCTGGTCGCTCCGTGGCACGAGAGATGCTTCTGAGCAACATCTGAGCCGATCGAGGCACGCAAAAGAGCTGCCCGCACCGGCGTCATCGTCCAGCGCCGACGGACGAAGTCGGTAGACGAGGCTTGGGTAAAGTGGGAAACCCCGACGTGTGACCAGGAACTACGTGCCAAATATGAGGGACCTTTCGTGATCACGGAATGGCTGGTCCCGAATAATTAGCGTGGGAGCTGTGCAACGTATGAAGGTGGCTGAGACATACTCAGGAAAAAAATATTAATTTGCTATACACGAGTCCTGTCTAAATAAATAAACAAACAAACAAACAAATAAATAAATAAATAAATAAATAAATAAATAAATAAATAAATAAATAAATAAATAAATAAATAAATAAATAAATAAATAAATGTTCTCGCCCGGTTCTATTAATTTTGATGTCGCAAGTAAGTTGAATTTCCGTTAAACGAAAGTGCACTTAGCATCGCAAGTTGGCCCTCATGTGATTTATTCGTTTTAAATCCTGTTTAACGCAGACTACATATTAAGCACCGGCCCTTCACTGACAAAGCGCACACAGCTGGCCTGCATAATTTAACTTTAAAATATTTTTGTTCCTATAATAATCAGCCAAAACTAACATAGAGCTGCATGGTCGCTGACTGTGTATACCTCATGAAACCAGTTGCGTCGGGGCCAGCACAAAAGTAAAGCAGCATGCCGGAATGCGAACGCTTCTTGTTTAAAGAAGAAACCGTTCGTCAGAAGACGCACTGGGATTGGCTAATATAAATTTATTATTATTATTATTATTATTATTATTATTATTATTATTATTATTATTATTATTATTATTATTATTATTATTGTTGTTGTTGTTGTTGTTGTTGTTGTTGTTGTTGTTGTTGTTGTTGTTGTTGTTGTTGTTGTTGTTGTTGTTGTTGTTGTTGTTGTTGTTGATCGTAAGCATCCGTGTGATCATCATCATCAATGACCATCTCAAGGTAAGAGATGGTCATTCCCTGAAAAGAACCCTGAAAAGAACCTGGATCCGCGCCTGCTTGTTTCGCTTCAGCTGAGCGAACGCACTGTGCCAAGTGCGAGAGAGTTCGAAATACTGTGCTCGAAATACTTACCTTGAGGACTAGTGGGCTAAGGTTGAGCGACATAATTTGCCCCTTGCACGCCAGCATCAAATCTGTCGCTGCCCGCATGGCACGAGCGAAGTCTCTCGGATCTGAGTGGAAAGCCGAGACCACGCAAAAAAGAGTCACTTTGCACTTGCCTCACAACCTCATTACTTTTACCCTTAATCTTTGCCAAACGGCATAGAAATAGCGCGCAGGCCTATACACTTTAAACCATGAAGCCAAACGAGTGGGCCGACATCCGTACACAAACATTAGGGGAAGGCTAAAAGTGAAATTTAATGCTTAACGTGTTCTTTTTCGATTCACAGCAAGCTTACCAAATTCCAAAGTTTCATGTGGGAAAGCGCAAACTGATTGTGCCGCGTGCTTACGATTAATAATGGAAGCGTGGTTCGCTTGCAGAACGGCCAAAACGCGTGGGCATCGTCAATTTTCTCGTCCAGTGGTTGCTGTTTTCTCCTTACTGAAAGAAATAGCAGACTAGCCTGCATGGTAAAATGATACTTGCAAATGGATGCCTTCGCCACCACGTCGAACGTTTTGTCTTACCGCTCCGCTGTTAATTACTCGAGCTTGTTCTCGGAGCCAAAGGCGCTTGAACCATGCCAACTTCCGTCGCCATAGCGAATCAAGCAATTTGAGTGCCGCCGGACTTGAAGCAATGTAGGCTACAGTGACCTCGTGTTAGTGCTAATCAATGTTAGCTGGCTTAGAGGCACAAATCTTGGGTGCATGGCATCACACATCATCAAGCCAGAAAGTTAAGCGCACTGTATTATCTTTTCTATAAAAAGTCGCAGTTTCGCCCGAAAGACCAAGTATCGATCGTGATAGCAAATTAGTGGACAGCTATACAAAGTAAGGATAGTAGTTTTAACAGCCGTACAAACTCGTAAACGTAGGCATGCTAACTAAATGAACAAGCATGATGTCACACGCACAAGCAAACATGAACGCATCTCACTCGATGACTGCGGAAACTGGCTGTCAAAACGCTGGAGTGAGTCAGCGCAGCAGCATGCAGCAGCGAACGAATTGAGCTTCGCACCGGCGCTTGCGTCAACGCGATATTAACCGCGAAAACACAGGGAGGGCGGACTCTGCCCCGCCGCAGACGGCTCCCAAGATACAGCCGCGCTGGCGGGCGCTCGCGCCGCAGAACCCCCTCCCCCCGGAGACTTCCGGCGCGGCGGGAGCGCAGCCGCAGTAAGGCTAGCCACTGTAGTAAGGCGCGGCCCCTCCACCTCCCTACCCTCCCTCCGGAGTGTTGTACGAGATCTGGATGACTGCGCGCTTCGTTCCCGCTTCCCGCCCTAGTGTGCGCGTGCCGCGATTGCCGGCTCACCGTCGTATGGTTTAACTCGCACATACAGCGTATGGCGCGCGGCGACGATCTTATCGCCCGTGGACTTTATACGGAACCTCTCGGCGACGGCGACGACAACAGCGACGACGACGACGGCGGCGTAATCTCGCGTGGAGTGTCCATATAATTGCTGTCGCAATAAAATCACCGGGCCTTAGCAGACGCGTATACCTTGACTCCCCATGTCTACAACTGTGCGCGGGAATTCCCTCCCTTTTTGCCTCTGCCTTCTTCTTTCAATCTCTCGTCCTATTTATTCCGTGCATGGCCACCAACCAGACATACGTCTGCCTAACCTCCCCGTCTTTCCTTGTTTCATCTGTCTTTTAAGTTGCTTGCGCTAATTAGTGTGTGAGCGCAGTGTTCACGCGGTGGTCCGTTCCATGACCTCTTCTGTTAAAAAAATGTAATTCTGGGGATTTACGTGCAAGAACCACGACATCATCATGAAGCACGCCGTAGTGGGGCATGGCATGGCAAGGAACTTCATTCTGGTCCAGAGAAACTAGGGCCCGAGGGCAAAAGCCCCCAGGCTAAGTCGGTGGCTCCGTCCACGTAGGTACCGGTAGGCCAAAGGCTTTCCCGATGTCGTGAGCTCTCCGGAAGGCCATGAGTTGATCTTGGAGGTCTTCGCTGGATATGCGCCGACTCCAGTCCTCCTCACTGTTGAGATCCGAAGCCCTTTGGTTGGGGCACAGCCAGAACTTATGATCAAATAGACACTGAGTGTGTCCACTTTGACATTTCGCGGGAAAATCCTTGTCAATTTTGTTAAGCACAAAAGGTGTGAGATAAGATTTAGTTTGAATCATTCTTAATGTGACAGCCTGAGATCGGTTGAGCTTCTGATAGAGGGGGGGGGGGGGGGGTGACCTCCTGCCATCCCTATAGTGTGAGGTGATCGCGTGAAAAGTACTAAGTGGGTCTTTGTAGGAGCCGCAGTCATCCTGGAGCAGTTCCTGATCTGATGCGCGGCATGTGAGATTTCGCACAGCAGAGTGAGCTTGCTCGTTAGAATTGCAGCCATTGGGGCTGACCGAGTGGCCCTGATGAGCCGGAAAGCAGACAAGGTGTGAGCTATCCAGTTGTTCGTAATTATGAGTATTAGGACTGTGTAGAAGTAACTTGTACGTGTGCTTCCACTGAGACGAAGCCGGCTGAGTAGTTCCTAATAGCTGTACGGGAATTGGAGAAAATTGTGGAGCTTCTCCTCATTTTAATTGTCAGTGCTATGCTTGCTTCTTCGGCGGCATGAATCGAGCTCTTTCTTAGTGACGCCCTTCTCATCGACCACGGCAAGAGCGTAGCGGTTGCCCGATCCATAACTAGTTGCATAGACAAAAATAGCTGAGCTTAGTTGTTGGTGCAGTTTACCCAGAATGCATTCGACGGCCGCCCTGGCGTCCCTTCTGCCCTTGTTGTGGGCAGTACGAATATTTCTACGTATGGGGTCCACGAGTAATTGTGTCTCCACCTCCTTGGGTAGGTCGAACTTAGCGACGTCTCCTCCTCGAGGCAGTATTCCGGCTTCATCTAGAATTTTGTGCCCTGACTTTCAGTTGGAGAGTCTTGCAATTTGTGACATCGAATGAGCCTCAACGAGCTCATCTATAGAGTTATGAAGTCCTAACTTGTTGAGAAGTTCGGTACTCGTTCCGTGCGGGAGTCCCGGACTGCTTTTGAGTCCGGAGCGTATAAGTGCGTTCAGCTTAGCCTTCTCTCCTTTCCCCCAGTTCAGGTATGATGCAATGCACGTGACATGACTGATGAAGAAGGCCTGATATGCTCTGATGAGATTGTCCTCCTTGAGACCTGCATTTCGTTTTGAGACCCCGCCCAGGAGCCTTAAAGTACTGTTGACCTGCCCTGTGAGACGGTTTAGGGCCGTAGCATTGCAGCTCTTTGCGTCAATGAGGAGACGCAGAATTTTAATTGTGTCTACTCTGGGTATGACCCGTCCTGCATTGTGTGTGATTTTGATTGGCAGAGTTTCTAAAGGCGCACTGTTCCTAACACCCTGCCTCCCCTGTCTAAAGAGCAGCAGCTCAGATGTACCGCGAATACACGCAAAGTGCCTCGAATAACCCGCGAATACACGCAAAGTGCCTCGAGCGGCCAGTCGCGCGGCCATTCTGCATGTATTCGCGGGCTTCTTTCACGCTCGGAAAAACACTTTTATGTAGCACGTATTGAGCAACAGAAACCTGTATCGGGAATTTTTCATGTTGCTCTACAACGTTCTCATTGACACTTTGATAATTAGGACAGTACTTCTCGAGTTAGATAACTATTTACAGTTACCTAATTAAATATCAGTAACGAAAAAATTACTCGCGGCTACTCCACTGTACAGGAAACAATACGCACTAGGTTTGCTTCGCGTAACGCCGTCCCTCTTTTTTAAATCGTGCTGCGTGATAGCTGGGATACCCTGTATATGTCGTGCCCCAAGCTCAGGATTTTGGCCAATTCCTCCGAGAGCCTGTGCATGGCAATGTTAAAGAGGAGTGGGGACAATACCTAACCTTGTGGTATGCCGCTGTTGCCTAAATTGTATGGACCGCCTGTAACTGTCCCGAGTTTGACCCGAGCTGTCCGATTAGCTAGAAAGGACCCCACATAATTGTAAAAATTGCTTCCCAGGTTCAATGTTGAGATTTCATTTAGGATATGTTTATGTGCCACCGTATCAAATGCTTTGGTAAGATGGTAAGACCAGGAGGCCCTTTACGTCCCTGCTAGGGTCGTCAATTATAGCACGTTTGATCATGAGCATGTCGTCCTGTGTGGATAATGCCCTCCAAAAACCCATGAGGTTGTGCCTGAAAAGCTCCTTGTTTTCTATGTGTTCTACTATCCCGTTATGAATAGCATGTTCGGCTACCTTGCCCATACTTGATGTAAGTGACATGTGCTTGAGGTTATCCTTGGTTAGTGGTTTGCCGGGTTTCGGCATAAACGTCACCTTGGCCTCCGGTGGGACTGTGCCGGATCTCCAGCGACTGTTAATTTTGACCGTGATTATGTGTATGTCATCATCCTCCAGGTTTTGCAAAAGCTTATTTGTGATGCCATCCGGCCCCGGGGCACATCTGCCATTTAAATGAAAGAGTACGTGCCTTATCTCGGCTTCAGTGAAGTCACTGTCTAAGTCCGGATTAAGGTTCGCTTATTTCTGCTTCTTTCTCATATTCATTTTTAAGTGGCAGGTACATGTGTGCGAGGTCGTTTGCAACCTCTCTTTTTGTCCGCCCTATAGCTACCTGCTTATTGACGAGTCTGTTTATGGCGAGGCTTGTAGTACCTCTGGAGAGCTTGTCATTAAGGAGACGCTTGAACAGGTTACATTTGCCTCCTCTGCACAATCTGCCGTCTGTTTCAGAGCAAGCTTTGTCCCATTGTTGACGTGAGTGTTGAGCCGCGTAGGTTTCAATATCACAATTAACTTGGGCGATCTTTGCTCTAAGTCTTCCATTAAGTCTGTGATTCTTCCATCTGGTTAGGAGGGAATTCTTCGCCTCCAGCACGTGAGCTAGTTTGGAGTCATTTTTGGGACTTCGATTTCTGTCGAGACTGATTTAGTAGCTTTCTTAATATTTGCCTTTAGTTGACTTAGAAGCTCCTCATAAGATTGCCTTTAGTTGACTTAGAAGCTCCTCATAACATTCGCCAACTATGCTGGTTTCCTTGCGCAACTTACGAAAGAGATCCCAGTCCACGTACTCATATTTCCTTGGTGGTGGTGGTGGTTGTGTTGGCAGGCGGCACACTTTACGGCCGGCTTAAACAGCTCCGCTGATGAAAACTCAATATCAAGCAGTCGCATTCTTGGCCATGACAGAGGAGGCCTACACCACTGGACTTCTAACGGTGGACATGTGGTAGCACTTGGTTGTGGCTTCCAGGACACACTGGTATTACAAGTATGAAAAAAAAAACGGATGAGGTAGCCCGTAGCGGGAACGATCACTTTAGATTTATCGAAGTATTTTTAAAAAACTAAAATTGAGGCATAAGCCACGGTGCTACGTGCTCACGGAACGAAACAGGAGCTGGTCTCGCCTTCAAGCAACTACAAGTTTTGTGGAACATTGACTCGGAACTCCAGTCAAGGCTACCATAGCATCTAGAGAGCTATCACCGGCTTCGACTAAACGTTGCGTGAACAGTCTTCTTTTTCGCAATGGTCTGACTACAAGTCTATGTTAGTATAATTGCGGCGGCGCCGAGGAATCTCTCAGCAGATCTTGCTTGAGTGCCGACCCTACAGAGATGAGCGACAAAGGTATCAGTTTGAACATGCAAAAACCCGGCAGGTCCCACGCCCTGTGGGAATCGATGTTATGCGAAGCAGTGTGTGGGGAGCCTACTAAGTTAACGAAACGACCATTAGAGCACGAAGACGTAGACGGCTCTTTCATGACCTACATGACACGCATGTCATGGCATTCATGTCATGTGAGTCCTCAGGAGTCCCTTTAGCTACACGCAAGACCTCCTAAGAGACCATCCTTTAGTGTTTCCTTCACTTAGTACCCACGTCCGCACTCACTTCAGCTGCTTTTGAGTGTTAATCTTTTTTCGCTGAGTCATTGTAATTTTTGCTGAGTCATGATCATGACTGATTTTTCCTACATAATTTAGTGTTTCCTTCACTTAGTACCCACGGCCGAATCCGTTTAAGTGGTTTTTAAGTGTTATATTTTTTCGCTGGGTCATTGTCATGACCTACATGACACGCATGTCATGAACTTTATGTCATGACCTATCACTTATGTTCATCAGATACTTTTGTCAAAGTATGCCAATTTTAGTACATGCCAAGTTAACGAAACGACCATAGGCACCAGGCGCTGGATGAATTTGGACCGGTGGCGCCTTCATGCGGCGGCGCCGCGAATGTAATGGCATGTCGCGGCCGGGCCGCGCGCAGCAGGCGCTGCCGTGAAACCAAGTCTGATCAAACATGTTGCGTTTTTGGGTGCGCCAACAGTTACTGAAACATGACTGAAGCTGGTTAGGCCATTCAATTCAATCGTTGTTCATCGCGGCATCGCGTTTTTCAGGCGGAAAGTCTGCATATGTGCGGTCTGTAGGCAACAGCGCGTACAGTGCGATACTCGAATCGCATGGTCGCCAGCGCTTTTTGCACTGACTGTAAGCAGTGGGGACACCAAACTGATGCACTGTGGTGTAGAGTGAAAGTGAGAACCTTGTAGAATGAAAGTAACGCATTATGACTGCATTTGGTCCCACAGCGCTCACCTGCGGCACGAAAAAAAAAAAAAAAAAAAACGGCGGCAGCCGCGCGCTGCCAGCGCTTAAATCGCTGGGCACTGTACATTTCCGACGCCGATTTGCTATGATGTAGTTGTTCCAACGTTAATAAAAGAGCCCTTCATACGCAAGAGCTTCGTGTCCCACTTGCCTGTCTTCACCTCTGCAGTGTAACGGCTCCGGAGCTTGGGCACCGAAGGCGAACACTCAGATTTGCAGTCATTTTGCCGTCTTATCAGTGTATCAGTCTTCCTTTTAATGTACATTGTCCTTCCTAGCAATTCCCAACTCTACTTGCGTCCGGCCCATGAATCGAAGGCGAACGCCAACGCCGTGACGTGTTCACACTAGCCGCCACCGACGGCTCCCGTCACGCTAAGCTATATAAAATGGGCCGTGACAGGAGATTGGGCTAGTTTATAAGCAATTAAGAATGGGGAATGATCGCAAAGATAAAAGAGCTACAACGGATAGAGAACGGGAACTTACTGACACATGTGCGATCGGCGAAGCAGCTCAAGAAACAGAATAAGGAAGACGTATGTCTCCTTTCTTTTCTGTCCATAATTTTGTGTTCTTCACCTATTTACATGATTAAATGCGCGAGAATGTTAACGTGCACAGCAAAATAACATCTGAAATATAACTGCTGGAGTTCGCGTGGAGCATTTGCATCGCAATTCGCGCTCGTTTTCTGTTTTATATACTACCTGATGCCACGAATGTGATCTGCCTCGTACAAGTGATGACCTTTCTCAAAAGCAGACACACGAAAATGCGTTTTCCGGTGCGTCGGCCCTTAAAACCCGCAGTGCCAAATCACTGGAAGCGCCTTCGTCCCGTCGTCCGCTTCACGTGCAAGTGCTCTGACAGCTGCCGTTCGCGGCGCTGTTCGCCAGCATATCGCCAGCGCGCCGCTGGCGCCTTACGACGGCCGCCCGGTGCCTATGAGAGCACAACGACGTATGCGGCTAGATAGATAGATCGATACTGCCAAATTAGCAAATGTTCGCCAAGAAATGCTGCGCATTTAAAAGTTTAACCAAAGCTCCTTGATTTTGATACGGGTGCTGGGTCCCTAGGCTTGCTTATCGACATAGCGCAATGCCCAGAACTTATTGTTTTAAATGAAAAGCATTTCTTGGCGAACATTTGCCACTTTGACAGTATCCGTCCGTCCGTCCGTCCGTCCGTCCGTCCGTCCGTCCGTCTGTCTGTCTAGCCGCCTACGTCTTGGTGCTCTCATGGTCGTTTCGTTAACTTGGTAGGTACCAAAATTGGCATAGTATGATAATTGTGCATGACGAACATAAATGATAGGTCATGACAAGAATATCATAAGATGTGTGTCATATAGGTCATGAAACAGCTGCCTACGACTTGGTGCTCTCATGGCCGTTTCGTTAACTTCGTAGGTACCAAAATTGGCATAGTATGACAGCAGTGCATGACGAACATAAATGATAGGTCATGAAACACCCGCCTAAAATTACAATGAACCAGTGAAAATACATTAACACTAAAAAAAATTACACCATCTTCCCGTAGGGGGATCCTGAGTAGTATGTGAAGCAGCCATGGGGTCGACTCAAGTTCCCATTAGTGTTCAGTTCGTCGTTTACGTTAGGTTGAGGTACTTTGCTACCGGCTTCGCGAGCCCGAAGTTCGGGAACGGCCTGTTGCCGCTGCCGTTTCGTTGCGCAATCCGGAGAGGAGAGGAGGAATGCCGAGAGGAGATGAGACAAGGAGAGGAGGGGGAGGAGGATGCGCATGCGGAGTGTGGGTGTGGACGCCGCACGGCGGATAGATGGAGGGAGGGAGGGACAGAGCCGCCGGCAAGAAATGCTTTGCATTTAAAACCACTGAAAAAATGCCAGGCCTGCGCGGCACACACAGCGCAGTCACAGCGTAAGCTAGAGAGCGTTTCGACAGTACTACCTAGTAATTTGAGTGAATGCGTCAGGGACGCGCTTGGGACGCCGTCGCGCGTGCAAGCCGACGCGTTCCATCGCCGATGGCTAGCGCCGGTCGGCCCAGCCAAGCAGCCGACAATGCAACTACGGCTGTCACATTCACTCCCATTGCAACGCGCCCAATCTAGCGCAATGAACGTGATCCCGAGCGTCCGTCGGTATGTTAGCGCCATCTAGTTAAGGCGGCAGCAAAATTTGTCTGAAAGGTTGCGTTTGCCGGCGCCTTAACTAGATGGCCCACCATACCGGCGGAGGCTTGGGACCGCGTTGTTTGCGCTGCGCGTCTGAATCGCATCTCGTCGTCTGCGCCTGCGCGCTTGCATAGGGCGTGTTTATAGTACATTTTCCAGCTCTCGGATAGAAAGCGCTTGAACACGGTTTCCTGGAATGCTGGGATGGCGTGTTCTTCTCGGATGTCCTGCAAAGGACCTTAAAGAAGGATTTCCCTTTGGATGCACAGGAAATAAGGTACCTAATGGTTGATAACGAGGATGCTTTTTCATATATTACTATGTTAATGGCTCTGCATAGTATTTGGACGTCACGCATGGCTGTTCGCCATTCAGACGGTGATGCTCGCCCTGCAATAGAGTACTTTCGCGAGTCTCTCATTTAATTTCTCGAAATGGAAAAAGTGTGCACCCGATTGGGTGCCCCGTACGGAATGCTTGTTACACATGAAACAGTTCTAAAATTATGAATTTGTCACTACGTGGTTGACTGTTATACCAATGCAATAAAGAAAAAAAATCTTGCGTGGCTCAGTGGTAGAGTATCCGCCTCCCACGCAGCGGGCCTGGGTCCAATCCCGGCGGAGAGCGTTTACTTTTTTCGCATGCGATAGCGGCTACGGGGCGGCGGCGGCGTGCAAGCCGACGCGTTCCATCGCCGATGGCTAGCGCCGTTCGACCCAGCCAAGCGGCTACGGGGCGGCGGCGGCGGCATCATCGCGACCCGAAACGGCCATTGGAATGAGCCCATAACAGCTTACGCTGTAAAAGGTTTGGACGTGAGTACTAAGGGCAGGAAACACTAAAGGATGATGGTGATGGCGAAAAATGATTACTAAAGGATGATGGCGAAAAATGATTAACGCTCAGAAACCACTGAGATGGGTACGGACGTCGGCATTAAGTGAAGGAAACACTAAAGGATGATGGTGGATGTCATAATCATGAGCATAAATGAGCAAAAATGACAATGACTCAGCGAAGAAAGAGTAACACTCAAAAACCAATTGAATGGGTTCGGATGTTGTACTAAGTGAAGGAAAAGGCTAAACGTTGATGGTCGAAGTCATAGTCATGAGCAAGACTAAGGGTTTCACCTTAAGGTCTCTTAGGCATAGTTGAAGGGACTCCTGAGGACTCATGACATGAATGTCATGGCATGCATGTCATGTAGGTGATGAAACAGCCACCTACGTCTTGGTGCTCTCATGGTCGTTCTGTTAACTTGGTCGGCTCCCCGCACTCTGCTTCGCATAACATCAAATATTCCCACAGCGCGTGGGATCTGCCGACGGATCTGCTAACCGTCAAGATTTACCTCGATTAACTGCATTCATCGCCTAGGACCCTGACTGTGCCGACCTTGTCTAATTTTTTTGTTCTTCTGCCCACGTTCTTCTAGGTATTTTTTTCTCTTCCGCCCGTTCCCTGCAGAGTATCATGCAGGTGAATATGCGTCGGCTAACCACTCTGCTTTTAAATAAACAGCTTTCTGTCCTCTCTGGAACCTTATAAATGAAAAACGATTATAATTCATACCACATGTCGCGCATGTGGTGAAAGAAAGCAAGTAAACAAATAAATAAGGAGTGTTGCTTAATTAACTTTGAGTGGCAAGTGGTGAGCCTGTCTTGACCACAAGTGCTGTCGAAATGCAAAATGATTAAACATTAAACAAGCTCCGGCAGATACAGTGTTTCGCACTTCTGATACATCATGCTCGGCGCGCGTGCGTATTCGGACTGTATACTTACTGAGTCGTTTACCGCACCACCGCAGCCGTTCTTGCTCGTGGCTGGCGCCGACCATTATTGAGACTGCAAAGACAAGTACGGTCAACGGTGAGGTAATGGTGGCACGCCCACGGACTGAAACGCCAGCGAAGCCCATGTTGCAAGGCGGTCAGCACTTTCACAACTGATCAGCGTACGTCACTGAGGCGCAGTGATGGGGAGGTCCCAACGAAAGTCTCGCAACACAGACGTCTACAGGTGCTTCGAGGCACCACACGTGCGCGTGAGTGATGGGAACGCGGATTTGAGCACCTGTGTCAAGAGACCTCGGCCGCGAGTAGAGTATAGATGGTAGGTCAGATTTTGTTTACACATTTGAGGACAAGTGCATGCATTGCAAGCGCCCTGGGCTGTTTTTAGTCTCCTGGCTATCAAATTATAGTGCGACTACCATTGTTGAATTTGCGCACAGCTGAACTCCAGTCAGCTACGATATATCACTTACGGAACTCTTAAGTCGGGATAGTCTGTGTTGGTTCAGTACTAACTGCAGTGCGACGGGAAGGCAATGGACAGAGACGAAGTGAACATAGCGCTCACTCAGAACTGAATTTTATTTCAAAAAACGAGAAAAAAGGACAAAGTAAATGCGTGCGTAGACTTGACTTACACGTTTGAATATACTATCCCTGGGCTCAATTACACATGGTATGAAAACATTCCTTCAGTGTACTCCTTCGCCTCGTTTTCTTTTTGCACATGCGCAATTCAACACCGAGAATGCAAGAATACATGCGAAAGCCAATATGATGGTTGTAGCGCGTTCACGTTGCTACAATCTCTTGATTTACGATTTGTTCGGAATAATTTTACCTCCTTGTCACTCAATGTGACAGACGCCTGACTAACGCACTTTTCTTTGTTCGTAATGTGGAAGGCCTCTAGAGTTGTCATTTTATCCGTGTGTTTGTACCTATAAATGAGAGTTCTGTCTTGGGAGTTGGGGACCCACACGCGAAAATTGCCGTGCTGCGTTAAATGCTCCCGAATGAACCTTGCTCCTCTATCTGTATTTGATGCTCCCTTAACATCAATTTGCACACCACCAAGTTTGTCCAATACACTCGCTTCCGCAGGACAAGGCAACACGGTACACATAGGGTGCCTCGATGTCCTCCTCGTCCGCCGCTCCATACAGGGTGGCGACAACCGCGTCGTCTGCTACGGCGGGCGCCATGTTCAATCTCATTCGCAGTATACCGTGCGCCTGCGCGGTGACGCGAGATGGTCTTTCTGTATACACAGACGTTCGTGCGAGGAATAAGCCCGCTGAAGCGTTCTCAGAAGTTATATCGCATGACCTATTGCAATTCAAGTTATTTGCGTATCCTTTTCATTTTCCTTTCTTTTTTTTTCAGCTCGGATGCAGCTCAAACAGCTTTGTCTCCGGAGCTAGTGCACCAAAAATCGTTTTTTGTTTACAGTTGTGAACTGAAACCACAGACCACATCTGTCTCATGATTTCTGCACCTAAACTTTTGAAAACTAAATAATAAATGGTCAAAAATGTTTGCATGGTACATTTAGATCACTTCACGGATTTCGAAAGTTAGAGGTGATGCCCACTGCATGATTCAGCGAGGAGAGCCGCCGCGTCCCCAAATAATACGTCAAATAAATAGCAAACGTAGACTATAGTTGCACTGAATTAGCCAAAATTTATTGGAGGCTGATTCCAGCGCATGTTTTGCTCCAGTACCACTCAATCAACCGTGCTTTCAGTTCACGCAGATGTATCCGCAACCTGAGTTGAGCATAGCTTGAGATACGATGTCAATGAGAGTGGCGATGTGCATTTGTTGGTTGTTCTTCTTGAAACGAACGAGTTGTAGAGCGGACAGGGAACAAGGACACGAGGAGGCACGAATAATTAAAGAAAGAACACACAGCGCTGTGTGTGTGTAATCTTTGTGCCTTCTCGCGACCTTGTTCACTGTTCGCGCTACAACTCACTCGTTTCAAGATCGGAAGGTTCTCAACGATCTCCTTGTGATGGCGGCATATCTCCACACTTGGCTTCAGAGTCCTTGTGAGACAACTAGTCTTCGTCTGCACCAGCGACCTCGCTTTGAAGACCGTGCCAGTCCAAGTACCAATGCCATTGAAGCGCTGTTCACATGAGTTCAGCGCTTTCATTACTTAATTGCTTGGGTAATGAAGATTATTGCCTTCGCGAAAATATTCCTTCAGGGTGCATATGTAGGCTTGCTCGCTGGTACTAGCCCCGAAAAATGCAGCTCTACATGGCACGCACTGATTTATCCTGCTCAGGACTCCCTTTAGAAGAAAGCCTGAAGAAGAAGAAGGAAGGCTATGAATGAATGAATGAATGAATGAATGAATATTTATTGATGATAAGAAAGAGAAGGGAGGGGTTCTGGGTGGGTCCATATTTTTGGACTCCAGTGGCCATCGCGACCCGCCCACCTTGATCTAGGTGGCCCTTCTGGGCCCCAATATCAGCAAGAGCGAGGATGCACTCTTAGGGCTCCACAAGCAAGGTGAGTACCAAATGTGAGTGTTGTATCCTGTACATATTTTACGTGGTTTCGGTTTCAGTGTTTAGGGTGAGCAACACTGTGTCCCTGTGCTTGTGTATATTGGCGGAACGTTTATCAAAGTTGCTCAGTATGCCACACGCAGACGGTCTGCTGGTCCCATCACTCCTCCATTACAATGGCGACGGGGTGGTGCCAGTTCGTATGTAATCTAATGTAATGTAACCAGTCACGCTTACCCGATGGCTTTCGCCGGATCCATTCTTTCCGACACCGGGTCGCCCCGTGCAGCCATGGTCGCGATGGCACATGTTCAAGGTCTACCTGCTGGCATCTGGTGCTTCCAAGTTTTCCCCCCAGTGACGCAAGGCTCTTCTACGGCATTTCTTGGGCACCGAAAGTTAACGTATTTTCAACACCATATCTGTTTCGCAGGCGGTGGAGAAGACAGAGGAGGAGGCTAAAGTGCACAAGTATCTGGAACTGAAAAGCGTGGACACAGAATGGAGCAAGAGGTCAAGAAAGTTGGCAACAAAGTACAGGATAATTCAAACTGTAAATAGAAAACCAGGAGTCATCAGAAAGAAAGTGAGAGAAATAGAGACAGTAAATTGGGTGCAAATAATGGAAACAAAAAGGACAATGGACATTTACAAGAATGAGAAGAAAGAAATTAGTAGGGAAAATCTTTACGATAACACAAAGGGCAGTGCATTGCTATTTGAGGCTCGAGCCGGTTGCCTAAACATACCGGAGCAAATATTCGGAACTAGATGAGACATATGTATGCTGCAGCAAAGATCCAGAGATAACTCAACACATCCTAATGAAATGTGAAGGGATTCACCCAGTGAGAACAGTAGGTAACGTACACCTTCCAAAGCGCTGGGGTTTAAAGTAGACGAAACAATGAGCCGGTCAGCAGTCGAGATAAGCAAGAGACGTTTAGAGTATTGGGAAAAAAAGCAGGGAAGAGATTGATACGACCTGATTTGATATCTTAGTCATAGTTGAAGGTACAAACTAGATATTAAGGAAAAAAATAGTAATGAAATGTATACAAAAATGCTAGATAAAAACATATATAGCATACCTCATTAAATCACGCAGGCTAGGTGACTTGCTTCAAAGGGGGGGGGGGTCATTAAATCATCATCATCATCATCATCAAACCACCATTGCAGGACATATGGGCTTCTATGGCACCTTCGCTACCGTGCGTACCAGTTACTGCTGGTTCCAGTAACCTTTGTTGTGCCGTTGCCAGTGTTGCCAACTCAGTGTGCCATATTATCTCTAGATTGAGACCCTATAAATCGCTATGTTCCGTAAAAAATCCCTAAAATAGTTGTGCGCTATGCTTCACGGGACCGCAGAGCTTTGTGCGCGCTTCTGTTCACATATGTATATGTCTTGTTGAATGAGAAAGTAATTTGGTTTCTTTTTACTCGGCTCACCTTGCTCGTCACCTTCCGTTCCACAAGTTTCCATGTACTTTGGTTATGTGTCAGCTGTACATAGAGCTAGCTCTTGGAACGATGAACGTATAAGGTGCTGTGAAAGTAGAAATATTGTAAACTGCCAAGCATGCGTTCTCGAGCGCGCGAGAGATAGAACTGGCCAAGCTTCAGAAGTTTTGCTTTTACACGCGCTGCGCAGCACCTGTAATACCCAGCCGCAATAATTATTCGCCGTTTCGCGAAGAGGAGCAAACAAGGGTCTCCAAAACGAAGCTTAGGTGGCAGTGCTGAATGCCCTTCTTGGCCAAAAAGAAACACTATGTTACTAGAGCAACCTCAATTACAGGGCCGCCGAAAGACTTGCCCCATACGACCGTCAAGATAACAGCGACACCCGCTCCTATTACGATGCCAGGGGCCCTATAACGTAAAGCTATTCCAATCTGTTTTCAAGCGAAGGTTGTATTGCGTTACAGATTTCGGTGGCGGTGTAGTCACGTAAAAAGTCAAATTTGGCGCATACCTGCATTGGATACGTGGGTATGAGCTAGGGACAAGAACGAAAGAAAGAAAGAGAGAAGGAAGGAAAGAAAGAAAGAAGAAAGGCAGGAAAGAAAGAAAGACAGAAAGAGCAGGTGCGGCGTAAGCTGCGCCGGCGCCGGATCACGTGACGCGCGCGACCAGGGTCATTTGGTGTGTCACGGGGACGGAAAGGCAAGGAAAGGAGGTTGGTGCGCGCTCCGACGGGCTTCCCTCGCCTCAGATCAGTTTCGGCGTTGGGATGGGAAGGCCGCGAGTGGTGCGTTCGGCCGATGAGCAGGCTGCGTTTGAGCAACGGCGCCGCGAACTCACTCGGGAAATAACTCGTCGTCGACGTGCCGATTCTAGCGTGAGGGCTTCCAAAGCCCAGGTGAAACGTCAGCGAAGATCCGCGCAACCCGAGTTGCGGGAGCGCGATGTTAAGGTCAACCCTCAGCGAAGAACCGCCGTCCCTGTGTTTAGGTCAAACGAAGTGGAACGCTTGCGACAGCGTCGTCTTGCCATATGCTTCGCTTACCCCCATTTCCTCGACAGGGGAAGGGCTCTGAATTTTTTATTCCAATCTCCTGACGTGAAATTTACGTAACCAACGACGCAAGCATCGGGCGGTGACCCACAGCGTTGTCTGAAAAGCCCAATCAAACGCTCTCCTCGTTAACAGACGGTAACTTTTGTTTGCTTTCAAAACGAATAACATTTCCTACCTACATTGAGCGGTTTCTCTTATCTAATTGGCTGACAAGAGGCGGGGAGCACGCTCAAGTGGAAAGGGTTTCGATGGGGCCGAGCCAGCACAGTGAAAATAGGTAACTGGTTGAAGAGGGTGCTGCCGGCGTCTGCGATTGGTCCGCTTCCCCTTACTTAGCTTGCAGTGGCTGGTCGAAAAGCGCGGCGGCGTGCAATGCAAGGTTAAAAATGCCACTAAAACGGATCTCAGCAAGCGAAAATGTGGCAGAGCGATGTCGTACACGTGCCGAAAGGCTCTATAACGTTATACTGCCACGCAAAAAGTTTTATTATACGGAAATAAATCCGTGCTCCCCGATAGGTGCGAGTAGTTAGTGCCTGAGCGATTGGTGGGCAGCCATCTTCAATTCCTTTCGGAACGGAGCAGCAGTCTCTGATTCTTCAGAAAAAAAAAAAACGTTTTGTTCGGCATATTAATGCATCTTTAACTCGTAGACGTCACTTTGACGCGCTGAGTTTTCGCGGTTTGGGATGTAGCGTGACAGACAGGCGAAGTAGGGGTGGCCAGAAATTTTTTTGACCAATTGTGGAGGGCTGATTGCAGAATTGGAATAGAAAAGCTTGGAATTGGTTTACGTTATAGCGCCGCAGAACTGAAGAAAGTCGCGACTGACTACAGCGCCGCTAGTTCTAGCGACCGCTACTCCGGGCGCGCTCCTCTTCCTCCACTGGTGGGGTTCGAGAGTTAAGGAGCTGCCTGTTCCAGTAACCTTGCTAAAGCTTGCGTGGGTACTTATGAGTATGCATAGGCGCGTAAATGGCGAGATAACTGCGTATTTAAAAAACCCTAGATACTTCGAGAAGGACGCTAAATTCCTAAACAGACCGGGAAATCCCTAGATCTAGGGATAAATTCCTAGAATTGGCATCACTGACCGTTGCTCTCCGCGGTAGCCGAAAATATTCAAAAGCGTGGAGAGGGAGTTTCTAATAGGCAGCGAGACCGTCAAGAGTGTTGTGAGAGAGGGCAGTTGTCGCGCATAGTTGAAGGATTGCGCTAGTTGTTTTCGTTGCAGCGGGAGCGCTGGAGTAACGGAAATGCTCCCTCTCTCTCGCGTTAGCGCGTTGGTAGCGTCTGCAAGGGTAGGTACAAAAGCTTCTCCGCTAGGCCTCGTGGTGGCGCTAGCGGTGCCAGCGCACAAGGTGGATAGTAGGGGTGGAACAACTCAAATTTGGGGGTGCGCCAACTTGAAATTTGGGGTTAGCACAGCTGAAATTTGGGGTTATAGGCCAACTCGGAATTTGGGGCGAATTTGCTTAAAGGGCCCCTAAACCACCTCAGATAACTTTTTGGATATATCAAGTAAACACGCGCATCGAGTTCAGAATGCCGTCACGATCAACGATGCCAAACGCTGCAGCGCTAAGCGCCGCGGGCACGCAAAAAAGAAAAAAAAAGCCGTCCTTCTCTCCTGGCTTTTCCGGTATCGCCAGCGGTCGTCACGATGTCAGCAGGGTGAATCTGGTGATGTCAGCGTCGGCGACGATGCCCATTAGTCGAACACGAACCTACGACTTCCGGTTAGTCTGCTAGCAGGTACGCGCGCTCCCTGCTCTTCCTTGTCGTGTTGCTCGCTTGTGCGCCCTTGCGAATCGGAACCTTCTAGCCTCTATAGTATTACAGCCCGTAACGCAAGTGTCAAATCGCTCGCGTTCCAACACAGTCGTGTTTAGCGGTCTGATTAGCTGCGCGAACAGAGTGCGACAGTGTTGGCCTTTCTAGACGAGCGCGCAACAAAGGGTCTATAGCGGCACGCGTCGCATGAACACGGGCTGGCAACAGCGGGTAGCCGAAAAGCGCTGAGTCCACGTCCCCGTTACCGGCACAGTAACTCGCCCCATGCCGTTTGTCATTCGCGGGCCGCCGTTTGACGACGGTTTTCCTCGCGAACGGCGAGATTTCCTTGCCGTAGAGAGGACGAGACCGGGACCCATTAGCCTCACCGCCACCGCCGCCGATCGCTCGACGGCGCCGATGTCGTCGCTAGGCCTTTTCCGGCTCACTTCAAAGCTAAAACGGACGGCGCTTCGGAATGAATTACCGACGCTCACAAGCCGAAATATTTTCTTATCGTTGTTATATCACTCTTCGCAATATTTGTACACGAAGAAGAAAACACGTTTATATTAGCGGCGCCGTCGGCTGCGATCATAGGCGTATATACCGGGGGGGGGGGGGGGGGCAGAGGGGGCACTTGCCCCCCCCCCCGCTATCAAAGGGGGGGGGGCAGAGCATGCCATTTGCCCCCCCCCCCCCCCCCCCCCCCCCCCCGCTTTCGAAAGCGGGCACTTTCGGCTACACACTGGAAAGTCCAAGAAAACTACAACTGAAGCTAAATTTTATTTCTTAATGGACGTTAATAATGCTTTTCTTTACTACGTCTCCCCGGATTGGGCAGCGAGTATTGTGCCTCCTCAGGACGCGCGAGTTTCGCCATTAACGCTTGCATTGCGCAAAGTCCTGGCGCTGGGCAGTTCCCGCAGTTACAAATTACTGCCTAACCATACTTGAAAAAACAAAACAATCGGCTTGATGTATTTAACCTTCGGGCGAGGGGAAAGGTCCGGATGAAATATTTTAATCAGCCGCGCCCAACGATGACACGGTGTGCCTTACTGAATGAAATGGTTGGATTATCAAATGCTGAAACTATTGAATCTCCGTCTAGAGATAGCCTACGTATAGCGTTGCAGCATAAATATATATCTTATCACCATCAAAAATCTAATCAAACCACTTACAGGTGTAACTGCCGAATTTCTTTGTGTAATCACGACTTATCGTTTATTTATTTTCTAATATGAGTACAGGACAAGAGAACAGCAGGCAGCGTGTCTCAACCAGAACAGCTCAGGCAATCTCGAGCTCGCGCCTCCCGGACGACTGGCGATGTAGCTGCAGCGCCGGGTATTCCTCTTCACTACAATCGCCCCCCATCAGAAAAGGAGCCATCCTGGCGACTCATGGTCAACATAGAATCATTGGGTCGTAATACGGCTTCAGGCGTTGTACGTGGACGGTTTCACGCCCACGACAGCGTTGGTCCGTAGGTGGCGTGACAGGCTCGACAATATACGGTAGTTCACAGGCGATGTCTGTGCTACAACACGGTAGGGTCCTTGATATTTGGCAACAAGCTTGAATGAGAGTCCAGCAGGAACGGCAGGAACCCAAAGCCACAAAAGGGAGGCCGGAAGAAAGTGACAATGCGGGTGATCATCGTCACGTCGAGATTTTTGTTGCCATCAGTCGACGGCTGTAAAGGAACGGGCGAGCTGACGGCATTCCTCTGCTAGGCGGGCAGCTTCAGAGATGGGCGTACATTCGGATGAGTCGGGTCTGTACGGAAGAATGGTGTCGAGGGTAGTCGAAGGTTCGCGGCCATACAAGAGGAAGAATGGGGAAAAGTTTGTGGTCGCCTGTGGTGCAGTGTTGTAGGCGAACGTGATGAATGGCAAAATGAGGTCCCAATCAGTGTGATCAGAGACGACGTGTTTGGAGAGCATGTCGCCAAGTGTGCGGTTAAATCTTTCCGTCAGACCATTAGTTTGAGGATGGTAGGTGGTGGTGGTGCGATGAACAATGCGACATTCAGCAAGGAGCGCGTTTACGACTTCGGAGAGGAAGACACGTCCTCTATCACTCAAAAGTTCGCGAGGTGCACCGTGACGGAGAATAAAGTTTTTCAGGAGGAAGGATGCTATTTCACGAGCGGTGGCAGCAGGCAGAGCGGCTGTTTCTGCGTAGCGCGTCAAATGGTCGATGGCGACGACTATCCAGCGGTTTCCGGAAGCCGTGCTCGGAAGGGGTCCATACAGGTCAATGCCGATGCGATCGAAGGGCCTGGCCGGACACGGGATTGGCTGGAGCGGAGCAGAGGCATGCTGAGCAAGAACTTTGCGGCGTTGGCACTGAGGACACGACCGAATGTACTTGCACACAAAGGTGTACATGCCACGCCAATTAAACCTGGAGCGAAGCCGGGTGTACGTCTTGAAGACACCCGCATGTGCACACTGGGTCAGTATGGAAGGCAGAACATATGTCACCACGAAGATGTCGAGGTATGACCAGCAACCACTTGCGGACGTCAGAGGCGTAATTCCGGCGATAGAGAAGTCCATCCCGAATGCAAATCAGAAGGTGAAGGAACGGTCGAAGGGTTTGAAAGGAAGCGGATAAGAGCACTAATCCAGGCATCCTTGCGTTGCTCCGAAGCCATGTCGCAGCCTGCTGGGAACGAAAGCACCTGGTCAACGGCTGAGAGGCAGCTACCGCTTTCGGTTGACACGGGCGAACGGGAAAGCGCGTCGGCATCGGTGTGGCGGCGGCCAGACCGGTAGACAATGCGCACGTCGAAATCTTGCAACCGCAAAGCCCAGCGAGCTAATCGACCTGAGGGGTCCTTCAACGTGGACAGCCAACAAAGTGCATGGTGATCTGTAATCACGTCGAAATGGCGGCCATAAAGGTAGGGTCGAAATTTACCAAGTGCCTAGATTATGGCCAAACACTCCATCTCCGTAACGGAATAATTCTTCTCGGCTTTGGTGAGGGTGCGGCTTGCGTATGCAACGACGTACTCGTCGAATCCACATTTGCGCTGCGCGAGCACAGAGCCGAGTCCAGCACCGCTGGCGTCGGTGTGTACTTCGGTCGGAGCTGTCGGGTCGAAGTGACGCAGTATAGGCGGCGAGGTCAGTAGACGACATAACTCTTGGAAGGCATCGTCACAAGCGGACCACCAGGCGTAATCGTTCAAGTCGCTCCGTAGAAGCTGATTCAAGGGAGCAGTGATGGACGCAAAATTCCGAATGAAGCGGCGAAAGTAAGAACAGAGGCCAAGTAAGCTGCGAAGTTCTCTTACGGAGGAAGGCTTGGGAAAATCAGCAACTGCACGGAGCTTGGCGGCGTCAGGAAGAATACCGTTTCGATACCACGTGGCCAAGGATGGTGAGCTGACTTGCGCCAAAGTGGCATTTCTTCAGGTTGAGCTGAAAGCCGGCGGAAGTTAGGCACCGTAACACTTCCTCCAGCCTACAGAGATGGGTGGGAAAATCGGTCGAAAAAATAACCACATCATCTAAGTAGCACAGGTACGTTTTCCACTTGAGACCACGCAACAGGTTGTCCATCATACGCTCAAATGTGGCTGGGGCGTTGCAAAGCCCAAAAGGCATAACACGAAATTCATATAGGCCATCTGGTGTTACAAAGGCCGTTTTAGGTTGGTCTTCGGGTGCCATGGGGACTTGCCAATAGCCGATGCGTAAGTCTATAGACATCCTTCTTCTTAACAAGAACAACGGGAGATGCCCAGGCTGAATGACGAAGGCTGAATGACGCCGCGCTTGAGCATGTCAGCTACTTGGTCATCGATAACACGGCTCTCTGTCGCGGATACACGATATGGTCTTTGTCGCAGTGGCACACTGGCACCCGTGTCGATGCGATGACAAACAGTTGACTTGCGGCCCAAGGGAACATGCTGGAAGAC